>NW_020290638.1:214570-372780 GCF_003184585.1 Aspergillus saccharolyticus JOP 1030-1 | reverse complement strand
GGGGGGGAATAAGGGGGTTCAGATTAGATGAAAGTGGGAGGGGAGGGAGGATGGGTAGTACCTCTTCAAAGCCCCATTGTTTGAAGCCGTTGTCGCCGGGGGTGCTGCTGCTGCTGCTGTTCCAGCGGAGCTGATGCGAGGATGGAGGCTGCTGGCGACGGGGTTGGAGTTGGGCGTGAGAGTGGGAAGGGATGGTGGTGAGTCGGAGTGTGCTGCTGTTGCTGCTGCTGTTGCTTCGAATAGCACTGGTTGCGCTTGTGATGATGGATCGGCGGGCATTCGGGGTGTGCTTGACGGCGCGGAAGATAAGCGCAGCTGTGCGCCGCTGGACCGGGAGAAGCGAGGTCATTACGCCTGTGACGTTCAATTGAGGATACTGATACTCTGGAGGAAAGAGCACGTCGAGTATGGAATAGAATGGAGTCTGGATGAGCAGCCGGAAATGCGGCGTTCGCGGGTGATGTCAGCTCCGGGGCTTACCGCCTGCCTCTTGTATGACGGGTGGGTGGCGCTTCCACATGCAAATCTACTCCGGAATAAAAATTTATATACTATGGTTGTGCACTACTGGTCATGATTTGGGCTTTTCTGCAGTGCACATCACACTCTATCATCAATATTCGAGTCTCGCATTATTATTAGTTATAAGTAGCGTAATCTAAGAATGACATGCCACTTCACGGCTTCGTGAATCACTGAAGCGGAGCCACTTGGTTCGTTGCAAAATCATATACCTCCAGGCACCCATGCGCAGGCAACTCTGGATACCGCAAACAGCAGATGGTATCGCCGTTCTACCCCCGAGATGATGAAAGAAGAAGAAGAAGCAGAAGAAGAAGAAGAAAGGCGGGCAGTAGGGTAAGTAGTTACAAGGTCGAAGAAGAACAAAAGGTGGATCGAAGAAGAAGGGGGTTGTCTGCAGCCGTATCACCAGGACAGGATGCAACGCAGCACATGCGGGACACGGGGGCTCTCCTTCCACCTTTCAATGTGTCTGGCAGGTGATTGAAAGCCGAAGCTTCCGGCGTCCTGTCTCTTAAACGGAAAGGAAATGCTTAAGGGCGAGGGCGGAACGACAACAGGCAGTCATCCTATAAGAAATCAGCAAACTGCCACAATTCTGAGCTATAGTCAAAGAGACATACCTTGGGGAAGATAGTGGCAAACACCTTGATCTCCTCCGACTCGGGAGTAGGGGTGTGCTCCCAGTCCATCTCCATACTGGCCTTACCGATCATGGCCATCAGGTTCAGCTGAGCATAGGTCTGGCCCAGGCAGTAGTGAGGACCAGTGCCAAAGACAAGCCAGTTCTTGGTCTGTTGCTCGGCAGTACCAGTGATCCAGCGATCAGGCTCGAAAGAGTCGGCGTTAGGATAGGCCTCCTCATCGTGACAGGCGGGCCAGACAGAGGGGATGATCATAGAGCCCTTGGATACGGTGACGTTCTCGGTGATGGGGAAGTCCTTCTTGACCAAGTACGGAACCATGATTACAGGAGGGCGGTAGCGCAGGGTCTCCTTGACAACGGCGCGAGTGTAGGGCAAGTTATCGAGCAGCTCCATGGTCAGGGGAGCATGAATGTCGCCATTGCGAACACGCAAGTTCTCCTCGCGAACCTTGTCAAGCACGTCAGGGCGGTCGGCCATGATCTGGAACAGCCAAGTACTGGCCGCGCTGGTGGCGTCTTGGGAGGCGAAGAGGAAAGTGAACACGGTCTGGGCAATTTCATAGTCGGTGAAGTCACGCAGGAGCTGAGGCGGCTTCTCGTTGGAATCCACAGCGATGCCCTGGGCAAGCTTCTCCCGGTACTTGGCGGAATCCTGCTGGGCCTTGACCCAGGCGTCCATGATGCAAGTGATGTCTCCACCAGCGGCCATACGAGCCTTACTCTTAGCAGCGCAGTTCGAGAACTCCGCTAGAACCATGTCTGCGGCCTTCTTGCCGTACCAAGCCTTGGAGTAGGGGAGAATAACGGGGAAGTTGACCAGCTCAAGAGCAGCGGTGATCAGGTAGTAATCATCAGCAATCTTTTTGATGGCCTCTTCGGTGATGTAGTGACCGACGAATGTACGGCAGGAAACAGCACACATCAGTTCACGGAATTCCGGCATCCAGGGAGTCGGGGTGAAGTTGTTCTCCTTGGAGATCCGAAGGAAGCGAGCGTAGTAGTCGTTGTAAACCTCCTCCATGCGAGGGAGGTAGTAGGAAAGCGCCTGGCGCGTGAAGAGACCGTTCAAGCCCTTACGGAACTCGACGTGATCCTTGCCGTCCAAGAAGACCCAGTTATCCGCACCAAGGAGCTTGTGCGCAATGTCGACGACACAAGGCTTGACGAAGGTAGGGGAGTTGAAGATCTTGCGCGACATGTCACGAGTAGAAGCAATGACGACGAACCTGAGGACAAGCCGGTCAGATATTTCCCGAGTCCAGCGAGCAAGCACGAGAAACTTACTTGTGGAAGACAGAAACGCAGCTCAGCGCACCGCTGTCCCACTTGGCCTTGTATTCATGGAACTTGGGGTTGACGGATTGGAGGAAAGGGCCCATGAAAGGCATCTTCCATGCTGGGCCGATAATTGAACCCTTGAGCCATAGATACCGGACTGTTCCGATCATTAGCCACTTGGTCGAACTCCAGCACTCCCAATGAGTGCGCAGGAAAACGTACACTGATCATAGATCACAGCCGCAATGAACAGAGTCAAGAGAGCCTTCCAAACGGTAAACCCTTCAAGGACGGAGGCGACAAGGCCAGAGGGCTCAAAAAGTCTGGGGGAAATCACGGCATCCGCGGATGGAGAGGCGAAACTCCCATTGAGACTGGCCATGTTGGAGGGTGACTGAGCAAACAAAAGGTGCTCTCCAACAATTGGCGATGGGGAGAGAGAATTGAAAGAATGGAAAGGGGATGCGAGATAAAGAGAAGGGGAGGGGGAAGGAGAGAGAGGGAGAGAAGATCCTCGAGGGATTGGGGCGTGAAGAGTTGCAAGAGAGAAAGATCGGAGGAAGAAGCCAATCCAGGGGAGACGCAACTCTAATTTGGCGAGGGAAAAATGGGTGTTTTGATTAGCTGATAATATAATAGGATCGGGGCGGGAGGGGAGGCGGGGGGGAGCGGAAAACGGAAACACGGGGAGATGAAGAGAGAGATAGAGAGAGAGAGAGAGAGAGAGACAAGAGACTGACTGAGAGACTCTGCAGCAGTATAGACTAAGTAAGGATGTTCTGAAAGGTACGCGGTAGTTAACTAGATGGATTCACTCATTGAGTTTTGCACCTGCATAAAACCTCCAGACACATTATGCATCTTCGAGGGGGAAATTTGCAGCCTTCGAGAATAAAACTAGGCCCAAAGGGGGAATGGGACAGGAACGAGTCCGAGTGAGCCTCTCAGACCACTGCCGTTCCTGCTGATGCATTGACCAGGCTATAAACTTTTCCCAGGCCTCATCAGACGCCCTGGCAAGGCTCAAGTGTTTACTACCTACTCTCAGTAGTTTCTAATTCTCCTACTACTCAACAACTAGAGACTCAATGGTCAACCTCACTAAGTCAACCGCCAATTGTGATCGTGCCATTTGATGCTGGAAAGGTGATCCGGCTATCAACCTTCCGGGTCGGCTTTTCCGACTGGCCCGTGCAGACTGCCTTGATGTGATTACTGTACTGTTACTAATTGGTAGGTAGTCAGAAGTCTAGAGCATTGCATTATAGACTGGATTTACGTACATACTGGCTATTAGCACAGGCGCGGCGGTTCGGAAGAGACTCTAGGGAAATATATACAGTTGGGCTTTCCATGGCCTCCTACGCATATAGGCAGAGCAATGCCTGCATTTGCTTGTTGCGTACCAGTCAGGCTTCGATCAGCGTAAAAGTCATCACATCATATTCACACCAGCTGAGTTATTGCGAAGCTAACGTTCAAGAACTAAGTCTAACTCTTGAGAACATCGAAAGCAGAAGTCCATCGCTCAGCTGCGTCCTCAGCGGCCGAACCCGAACCAGCCGCGTCGCCCGCCCTTCTTCTCTTCTGTAGCCGTTTCTTCTTCTTGGATCTGAGGCGTTACCTGAGCCGCCGAGCCTTGACGCGGATAGTCAATGTAGTTCCAGGCTACGTCCAAGAACAATGGCTTAACGGGAATAGGCTGGATTTGTGGCGGGAACGGAACAATATTTTTCAGATCAATGGCATCGCCAGAGAACTCATGCAGACGCTCAATCACTGGACGCTCATTAGTCAATTTCTCTTGCGCTTCGACTGAAAGCTTCTCCACAGTCACAAGACCCCGGTACTGAGCAACCAAGCCTCGCAAAGTCGATCCCAAGGCAGAGACCTGGTTGCGTGAGACGTCCAGCTTTGGCGGACCTTCCGCGTCGACAGCGGACTGGAGAGACTCGCTAGGCTCCGTGACAAGGGTCAAGGCTTGTTGAAATAGAGCAAGAGCGTTGGTGGGTTTGCTGAGAATGCCGTGCGAGCGGCCGATCGTCAGACATCTGAGATGCAGAATGGTCAGTAAGACTTATGAATAATGTTTGACAGACAGGCCAATATACCTCAAGGCACGGAAGTAACGTCGTTTGGCCTCTAGCTCAGCCACAAACACGGAATCTGCGGCAACTCCTGGCAGTTCCAGAATAAAGTCGATACTTTGCAGTGTGGAGTCATATAGCACGACCCGCTCACGTAGTCGCCCCAGTTTCTTGCCAATCGTTTCCTCCACTGTCCCAGAACCCTTAGCATTCTTGAATTGTTTAGCGGGGCCTGCCTCAAAAGAGACGCCGTCATGTTCTCCGCACAAGACGCGATTACGCCCGATTCTCCATGCCACCAAGCCGTAGTTCACAGCCGTCCGCGTGATTTGTAGCGCTTGCATCCTCTTATCGCTGGGTTCCACACCCTCGGCTGCGAGGTCATCAATTGCAGTCTTCGTAGCATCTACTGCGTCTTGGCTCGCGATGATGACGTTGTCATAGGCAGCGGCCTTTTCCTTCGGCGAAGCAGATTGTCCGGCGCTCCCCGTGAGCCAAGCGGCAAGACGGGACTCCGCTGCGGCGGCGGATGCGAGAGCCTGCGATATAGTGGCATCTTCCAGTGTGACAGTTCGCGACCTCCAGGAAATGGTCTCGGGAAGTTGCTGCACTTCTCCGTCGGCAGTTCTTCGTGTTCCAGCGGCCTCCTCTTTCAAGCAATTGGGGTCGACCTTTTCAACTTCAGATCGGATGGTAGCGTCGGACGGGAAATAGCTGATTGCCAAGGACGGGAGAGGCTTAGAGCGAGGAAGCTTCATCTGATATGCAGCATATCTTAAACTGGGGTCCACGGTACCGGAGAGCAGGTCACGAAAAGCATCCTTCTTGACCTGCTGCCCTAGAGCCACGTAGATCACTCGGGCAATAGCATAACTTCGAAGACACTGCTCCCACTTGCGCTTCTCCAGGAACATTGCTCCCGAGAGCGATGCCAAATACGCACGTGCCTCTAGAATATCAATATCAGTCGCGCCCGAGGTTGCCTGATCCTCCAGAATTGTGACCAAATGCTTCGCATAAGTGGTAGCTCGATTGAAGCGTGCGATAATGTGGCTTCTGGCAGCACCAGAGATCCCCTTGGCTGACGGGTCGGCTGAGTGCGTTGTTTTCTCGTGCATTGCTTGCGCCCATGCTCGCTCGGCGCTGGTGAGTAAGACATGGACATATCTGAGAGGCGAAAACAATGAACCCAGGTTAGTGAACACATCGTTATTTGACTAGAAGGCAAAAGGTGCTGGGAAGAGGACGTACTCCACATTCTTGCTCACATCCTCTGCGCTAATAGCAGGTTTGGCAGTATATTTCCGACCTTTGGGGGTTGTCTGTCCAAGCCGCTTCTGGAGCTTGTGCAGCTTCCGGCTCGTGTATGCATGGTAGGCGTTGTAATTTCCAGTAAGGAGAGCCTCTTCCCGGTGAGCAAAGATAAAGTCTGTAATATCCATCTTCCTAGTGGGGTTGACCGATTGATCAAGATATCGCTTCGTGATGGTGGTGCTATTCCCACCCAAGCAGTTGCCGGCTGATGTGGTCAAGTCTCGGCCAAACAATCGGCCGGCTGATTTTGCGGGTGTTGCTTTTCCAGCAAGCTTGTTGCTACTAGACCCTCAAAATTTCCTTCCGAGGCTCTCACCACCAACATTGCCCCCCTCCCCAGGCACCGAACCTTTCGCAGAGAAATTACGAGCTTAGAAACTCCTCCACTTTTTGAGTATAAGTTTCTTTGCTTGCAGCCAGGTGTGCTGGGTGGCAGCACGTCTTCAGCGATCGGTACAACCTTCCTTCGGCGTGGTACGACTGGACTCCCTTCGAACGCCCCAACCCCTACTCGGTCGATCGTCTAACCCAAGTTCCCTTCCTCGTCTTTAGTCAAGGAGCTCGATATGTTATGTATAGTAGTCAGTCATCGGTGATATCAGGGTTACACGCCGCAAATCTTTCGAGGTGATGCTGGAACGAGCGGCCGGGTGTCTCGAAAACGCAGGACGACGTTTCTTTCGGGATTCAAATGGTGCCATCCGAAACCGAAGATCGTTATACTCTAGTCTTGCACAGTATTCGGCGGCCAATTTGGATCTTCAATTCGGCTCTCTGATCAATCAGTCGCCCCAACGACCCGCGTCGAATGATCGAAACGCCACCCCGCACGTCCATGATACACGAACGCCAGTCCTCGACTTCTTGTATCCGCTTTCGACTCAGGAATTTGCAGCTTCCTGCCTTCTTCGAACACAAAACAGACTTGTCCCGCGTCGAAGGAGGAGGGCAGCTCCTGGCTTGAAGAGAGCCTATACATCGCAAGCAGCAAGCAACGCTCCTCATGGATCAAACACATCCTCCAATGAACGTGATTACGAGGCTTACGATGGTGCATGGTCCCGTTATGTCGCTGCTGGCCATCCTGATCAAGTCAACGCAGCTCTCCTAGAGTTTCTCAGCGCTTCAAACAGGATTGTGGATTTTGGACGCTCAAAAAGAGTGTTCGATCGGATTCCTCTCCAGTCACGGTCCCAAGAAGATTACTTGAACATAATCAAGTCGGCTATAGCTACCAAGAAACTGCTGGATGCGAAGAACCTCTGCGAAGAAGCTATCCTCAATGGCACTGGCATCAAATCTTGGGCTTTTCTTCTGGCCCGGTTCGCAACTGCTCTGCGGTGGGATCGGGCGCAGGTGATTTGGGACCTCAGGTCATCCTTCTTGGAAACTGAAGGCGCCCAGTTATGGGATGCACTCGCTTCGCTCTTGGATATGTCCACTATTGAGGACCTTTTGGTCCCCCTTGCAGACTCTATACAACAGCAAACATCGAGCACATCGCTGCATGATTTCGCTCGCTTTCTGCTTGACAATGTTTGTACCAGTCAAGCATTTTCCGAAAAATGCTCGGTCGACAGTATCCTGCTAATCTTGCAGAAGTACAACAACATTCACATGGTCAAAGCTGCACATTATATAAAACTTCTTAACACACTTCGGACATCCGAAAATAGGCAAACATTCGTCCGGACTATTGTGATCTACCGGAACTATCGTTGGAGAATGGATGGTCATGTTCCTTCAGCCAAGCTTTTAGGCCATCTTGTGAGACGCCTTGCCTCCTTTGAGATGACGGCTGGGCTGTTGTACATGCTCGATGAATTCACTCAATTTTATGGGAAACCGACCTTGGACGCCTATAAGCATGCAATGATTGCGTTCTCAAAAGTCGGTGACGTTGACACCGTTAATGATCTTTTCGACAAGATGGTGTCCCACCATGGAAAGCCTCAAAGCCGTAGGCTTGTGACTCCTCTTCTCTCTGTCCATGCACGGGTCGGGAACGTGCGAGAAACGTTACGTCAATTTAACCGTGTGTCTGAGGAATTCGGTCTTCGCCTGAATACTGTATGCTGGAATATTTTGCTCACAGCCTACGCTAACGCCGAGGACTTGAGTGAGTGTTTTAAGCTATTGAGGAAGATGTTTGATGAGGGCATGGAACCGAACTCGCACACATTTGGTATTGTGATGGGTATCTGTGCCAATCGTGGCGATGTACAGGGTGTTCGTGACTTGCTCGAACTCGCAAAACAGTATCGTGTACAGATTACGGCCCCGCTGATTGACACTATTGTGGAAGCGCACTGCCATAACCAGGAATTTGAAGAGGCGGAATCGGTCGCAAAGACGTGTCTTGATCTAGATGTTACGGGCTCGCGGGTCAGAATGTGGAACGTTCTATTGTGGAACTACGCTTTCAGAATAGACTTGGAGGCTATTTCTCGGGTCCGCATGCTCATGGATGAAGCCGACGTGCTCCCAGATGGAATGACTTATGCCGCTCTCATGCTTAGTCTAGCCCTCATCGGCAAGACAGAAAATGCTCGTCGTATCTTGAGAGAAATGCACCGCAACAATCGCGTATATACTACCGAGTTCCACTACGCCATCATCCTGCTCGGCTATGTGAGGAGCAGAAACCGAGATATGGTACACGTGATATTCAAAGAAATCCAAGAGCGATTCGGAGAGGCTGGTCTCGCCTCACGGCTCCTTGTTCTCAGAAGCCAGCTTGCACGAGATCTCCAAATAATCACACATGGGGGCGACGCCGCTGCCGAAGCCTACACTCGGCTAGAGCACGCAGAGAGATTTCTCGAAGAGACCATCTCAGAGGTTAAAACTAGCAATCTGGCGACAAAGTCCCCTGTGCTGGGTGCTGGCCGAATGTCCGCCAAACAAGCGTTCCCGGTCGCCTACTACGAACACATGATGAATGCTTATGGACGTCGCGGAGCTTCTCGAAGAGCTCAAGAGCTGTTTGACGAATATGTACAGAGTCAACCCACCTCGTCTAACGAGGACGTGGTCGAGATGGCTCCAGTTCGCCTACTAACAGCACTGATGCTTGCTCATTCCAAGGCGGGTGAACATGAAAAGGTTGAAGAATATTGGAACATAGTCTTTCCACGCGCTATCAAGATGGCCAGTCGACCAAACATAGAATCCTGGCTGCCCATCCCAGCCTCCTCAGATGAGGCACCTCTTCCGTCAAGCGAGGAGGTCCTTATTGTCAGCTCTCAAGCCCCGAGAGAATCTAGTTCAGAGGGAGCCGCCTCGGATACACCGGAGCTCTCGAACTTCTCCATCTTGTCTGCGCATCGCTTTATGCTCTCTCGAGCCCTTTCACTGGTGATACGTTCTCTGGCTTACCGAGACGAGATCTCGAGAATACCTCAGGTCATCTTGGAAGTCGAAGAGGCTGGGTTTGCCCTAACAACATACAATTGGTCCGCGTTCATTCAGATGCTCGCATGCTCTGACCACCCGTCGGATCAACTTGAAGCATTCACCATGTTCGAGCATCGCTTCATGCCTAACTTCCCTGGGTGGAAGTATCTACGCCGCGGATACGGTCTCAAGCCGCAAGGTGTGCCTGCCACAATCGATGCTGTGGAACAACCGAAGCAAAAACATCCCCCAAACCTGCTTGGTAAAGAAGGTCGACGTTATTGGAGCAAAATCCAGCCGGACTTCATGCAGCCTACTTATGTAACAATGGTGTATCTGGCTGCTGCGTTGAATGCATTCCGAGCGAGAACTATCCGCAACGGACCCGCCGAGCTTCAGGCACTGTTTGACCTAGCGCCGAACACAGTAAAGGCGGTGGGTGAGATTCCTTATCTTCGTGACAAGTACCAAGGTGTTCTGCTCCGCCAACGTGAACAACGACCCGACAAACGGGCGCCCGAGCTAGATCATTTCGTATGGACGGGAGGTCTTCTGGGCACCGGTGGTCTCAGAAGGACTTTCTCTAAAGTTGAGTCCAAAGTGAAACCGTCCCATGATGAACCAGAGGAAGGGACATTGGATGCGGAAGTTGCGAATGATGCCGAAGAAGCTGCGGACTTTGAAGAGGCTATCCCGGATATCGAAGAATTCCGCAGTCTCTTTATGAGGACATTGGAGAGGCCGGATGAGTATGACATGGAGGTCGAAGCCCTTCTGAACAGAAGACGCAAATCCTCAGGTACCAAAGAGGAATTAGACGATGTTGGACACAAGATTCGGAAACCCAGAATTCGGAAACCGAGGCGGCGTATCGGCAAAGACATCAGAGATGACGGTAAACGTGTCAAGTCTGAAGACGCCGCTGCAGATGCCGAATACGGTGATGAAGAGGTTGACGACGACGTCTATGTTGGCCCATATACTACACGCCATAAGGATGTTCAACGTGGTGCAGATGCTGACGATGACACCTATGTTGGCCGGTATACTAGACGCCATAAGGACGTCGAAGATGACGATGATGCTGAGGAGGCCTATCTTAGCGAACTCGAAAAGAGAGACAAGATAAGAGCCATGGCACTGCGAGAACGGAGAAAACTCAGAAGGAGAAACTCGGGCGATGACTAGTGAAGTGAGATGTCCCAAGAAGGATGCAGAGGTGCACTCGGAAGGAGAGCAATGGCATGAGGCAGGTGTGTAAGAGATAGGTTGTCTCGAGGTGTACATATTTGAACATTCTCCTTGTATATTATCTATTTAAGAGTGTACAGTACAAGATTTCATTGCGCAGACCTTGCTCTATCCAAAAGCAAAAAAAGGCATAGTTACCTACCCAGATAAGTACTCTGTATAGTCTCGACCAACCAAGATGGCGCACTATCCGAGGAGTCAGTCAGCTATGCAAGATGAGTCAGCAATGTCAACATAGTTATGCACGGCACGATCAACGCTTTCTGCAACCTGACGCGTTCTAATATTACCCTATTGGGACGTCGCGTTTCGACCCGAAAGAACGGTTTCTCCGCCAACCCACCCTTCCCATCAAGAGCAAGCAAAAATCACCCTTCGCACCCCCCACGTTTGCGTTGCAACCCCGGAGATAATCATTACTGATACTCCCTTATAGATTCATTTTCTGTTTCAATCATTGCGAGATACCCTTCCTGTTGTTAGCAAGAATTCCACTCTCATGGAGGGTCAATATGATGATGCTGCACAAGATCGTGTGCGTGCCGCTGTCGAGTTCCTCGACCCAAGTAAGTATTTCGTTGAATTGTCTTAACTGATAACGTACTGATTGCTCTGCCTTGTAGGTGATGCTAGAGCGCGCAGGTTCGTCGGCTTCCGGACTATCCCAATACAGGTGCAATGCCTTTTCCCGGTGATCAAAGGTCTAACCTGAACTAGTTATCGAGCCGATATCCTGTTGATGCTTAACAGAGGGCTGCGGCGCTTGATAGTGAGTCGAGGCTCTCATCTTACCTCAAATGAATTGAGCTAATAATCACACTCCTGGGTGTAGGTCAGCATCGATGAAATTCGAGCACATAGCCGTGAGATGGCTGACGGGTAGGATCCGCAAGGCCGTCTTCGATGTCTGGATCGCGCCGGCTAATGATTTGCAGTCTTCTCACATCTCCTTACGAATTCACCGATGCCTTCGAGAGAGCACTGAAAGATATCATCAAGACATTGCCGAACAGACCGTCCAGAGAAACAGCAGACGATGTGGTACGACGTTTCCAAGGCCCGTGTATGTGCGCACAGGAGTTGACAAGAGACAGCATTACCATTGCGGCTTTGTTGGTGCCTTCGGAGAGTTCTCCTGCAATCCCAGAACACTTGGTTCCTCGCATCTGAACCGCATGATCTCGTTGGAGGGAATTGTTACCAAGTGCTCCCTAGTCCGACCGAAAGTTATCCAGAGTGTTCACTGGAGTGAGCGCACCAAGAAATTCCTTACCAGAAAATATGTTGATGCGACGATGACTGCAAGTGGAGCAACTAGCATGAGTGTATACCCTCAAGAGGACGAAGAAAAGAATCCGGTATGTTTTTGCATGGTATGTCGCTTTTAACCGACGCTGACAACGTCCGTCTTTTCTTAGTTGACCACGGAATATGGCTACTCTACCTACATGGATCACCAAACAATTTCAATTCAGGAGATGCCTGAGCGGGCACCGGCTGGTCAACTTCCGCGCAGCGTGGACGTCATTCTAGACGATGATCTGGTCGATCGAGCCAAACCTGGAGACAGAATTCAGCTTGTCGGTATCTACCGGACTTTGGGTAATCGAAACGCATCTTCCACATCCGCCACATTCCGTACGCTTGTACTAGCCAACAATGTCATCCAGCTGGCGTCTAAATCGGGCGGCGGCATCGCCCAAGCTACCATTACCGATACCGACATTCGAAACATCAACAAGGTTGCCAAGAAGAAGAGTGTGTTTGAGTTGCTATCTCAATCTCTCGCTCCCAGTATTCATGGCCATGACTATATCAAGAAGGCGATTCTGCTTATGTTGCTTGGTGGCATGGAAAAGAACTTGGAGAACGGTACTCACTTGCGTGGTGACATCAACATTCTCATGGTTGGTGATCCATCTACTGCCAAATCACAGCTGCTTCGCTTCGTCCTGAATACTGCACCGCTTGCAATCGCAACTACGGGTCGTGGTTCTTCCGGAGTCGGTCTTACTGCTGCCGTCACTTCTGATAAGGAAACCGGTGAACGCAGACTGGAGGCTGGTGCCATGGTCCTTGGTGATCGTGGTGTTGTCTGTATTGACGAGTTCGACAAAATGAGTGACGTCGATCGTGTGGCCATTCACGAAGTAATGGAACAGCAAACAGTCACTATCGCAAAGGCTGGTATCCATACGAGCTTGAATGCTCGGTGTAGCGTCCTAGCTGCCGCCAACCCTATTTACGGTCAATATGATCCTCACAAGGACCCGCATAAGAACATTGCCCTGCCTGACTCTCTTCTGTCACGTTTCGACTTGCTCTTTGTCGTGACCGACGACATCGAGGATGCGAAGGACCGGATGGTGTCCGAGCATGTTCTTCGCATGCACCGCTACCGCCAGCCTGGCGCTGAGGAAGGTGCCCCCGTCCGTGAACAACAGCATCAGACTCTCGGTGTCGGCTTAGAGGACAACCAGGATTCGAACCATCCCACTGATGTCTACGAAAAGTTCAACGTCATGCTTCATGCTGGCATGGCTAACCAACGCAGCAAGAACAAGAACGTCGAAATCCTCAGCATACCCTTTATCAAGAAATATGTTCAGTACGCTAAAACTCGTGTCAAGCCTGTATTGACCAAGGGAGCCGCCGACCACATCGTGACGACTTACTCGGCGCTCAGAAACGAGGACTTGTCTGGCAATCAGCGCAGAACATCTCCTATCACCGCTCGTACGCTCGAGACTCTCATCCGTTTGTCCACAGCCCATGCCAAATCGCGTCTCTCGAACAGAGTGGAGGAACGCGATGCCAAGGTTGCAGAGTCGATCCTGCGATTTGCTATGTATAAGGAAGTACTTGACGATGAACGGCGAAAGAGGAGAAAGGTCACCACGTTCGACGATGATTCAGAAAGCAGTGACCTCGATTCTGACAGTGATGATGAGACCCCTGCGCAGACTGCAAGTGCGACTCCCCGGTCAACGAGACGGGGTGGGCCGAGAACCCGCGGTGCTAACGCTCTCTCCACCATGACCGAGGACACTGAGATGGATGCGGAGGGAGACGACGTTTCCGAGAATGGTGATGGTCTGTACAATTCTAGCCCTCGTGGCCAGCGTCTCCGTTCCAGCCGTACTCAGCCCGAGTCGCAAAGCCAATCTCAGATGTCTGTTGCATCGTCCCGTCCGGCGTCGCAGCTGGTTGGATCTCAGACGGACACCTCTCAGTCGCAGACTGCTAGTCTTTCGTCTCAGCCTATCCAGCCTGCTCGTCTGACGGTCTTCCGCCAGGCTCTAGGCCCGCTGATGGGCACCCAGTTGTTCACTCACGAAGACACTGCCGATGTGGAGAGGCTCATCGGGGCCGTGAACACCGCTATTCGCAGCGCACCGACACTCGGCGAAGGCCACGTCTTCCAGCGTGCGGAGGCACTGCAGGCCCTGCGGGCTATGAACGAGAGAAACGAATTGATGTAAGTGGCACTGACCCTAGCCCTCTTCTTTCCGAGTAATAGCTATGTATAGATGACTAACCATCCTTCACTCTTGCGTACAGGTACCTCGAGGATGATGAAACTGTTTACCGAATCTAATGCACCATTTGGTTGGGTGTTATCTGGGCATAGAGTATGGGTGTTTCTTTTTGCTATACGGAATCAAGCAGGTTTTGATGTGACATGGTCCTTTCGTCAAACACAAATTCTATCTACATAATTGATCACGGAGGAGAGAATCCGGCGTTCTTGAGAGTACTTTGTCTTGTATCTTGATCCGCACTAGGAATCTCGAAGTAGTGTGTGTATTTGTGAGTCGGTAAATGCCACCATACCCCGCAGCAGTAGTATTTTGGCCCAACAGTGCACAAATTTTGACACATGAAGTGACATGTTCATCATATCAACTCATCTACTCATGCCTCATGCAACCTAGTTCCTGGAAAGCTAGGTTGTAGAAGTATGCACCAATCTAGTCTAGCCAAATTTACTGATTTCGCTTGACGTTAGGGTTCAAATCATGCCATTATCCTTCCTCTCAATGTCCAAATTTCGCAACATGAATACAAGATACATAGAGATATAACCGGGTATTAAAGAGAAGAGTAGAGGGGGAGGAACGAAAAGATATCTGCTGGCGACAGAATGAAAAGAACAGAAGAGAAGAGGCGAGAGGAAGCTGGAGGAAGCCACACACTCACACACAGACAACACACTGGTAGGGAAGTCTACATCAGGACAGAAAAGGGACTAAGGCGCTTGAGCATTTGAGGGATGGAGGAGGATTTAGGACCCACGGGGTATAATTATCGAGATTTTCATGCGGTTGAAGGTCAAGAAGTTCTGCCTGGATTTCTCGAGTGGCAGAGAATTGGCGAGTCTGCCACCCGTTATCTTTTGTGTGGGGGATTGATGGTTTCTTTATGTTGGGGTGAATTATTTGCTTCTTCATTTTGTATCGCCCGGAGTACTGCCTCTTATCGAGGAGGAATCATCAGATGAAAAGGACGGGGTGCGTAGTACACCCTCGCGGACTGGTGCTTGTGTCAATGGTGAGAGGCCACGGGTGGCCGGTTTAGCGCTTTTCTTCTTGCGCTGTTGCTGCTGTTGTTGTTGCTGCAGCAGATGGTGCGCGTGATCTAGGCTAGAAATCGGGCTGGTGCTGCCCCGGCGTGGGCGGCCGCTGATAGACGATCGCGACGGGGGCCGCTCGTCCGTGTCCACGGGGGTGGTGCTTCGGGAAGGGGTTCGGGAATGCGATTCAGAGCGAGTACCCCGTCGTGCGGGGGACTTGGGCTCGAGACTATGTTTGGAGGAGATACTGGAGTGGTGATGGTGACGGTGTTGGGGACCGGTTTCGCTGGACCGGCCGAGGGTTGCTGCGGCGAGTCGGCGACGCTGCGAGGTCTTCCAGCCAGACCCAATCCACCAGAACCAGCCGCGGTCCTGCTGAGCTATCTGACGCTCCTTCTGGAGCAGCTTCTGGCGCAATTGAGCACGGCGCTCGTTCTCTTTCTCCCAAAAGTCGGTACGATAGTCGTCCCAGTTCTCGCGGAATTCTGGGGAGAACGATTTCGGGAGGAGAAGCAGCCGAATGTAGTCACCTCCTGGACTGAGGTCTTCCTGTACAAGACCCGATTCTGTGTCCTGCCCGTAATACTGCTGGTAGTGCTGCCGACTACCGCGTTTCTCGGACACAGGACGCTCGATGTAGTGGAAGTCCCCGATGGGCGACGGGGAGAAGGGATCAATGAATGGAAATAGAAAGGAGATATAGGAGAGCAACTCCTGCCACCAGGGACCTCGAATGACGACGATTTTGGTATTCATGGTGCGAAGGCCACGGTTGGCCACGGCGAGCCAGCGCCGCGGCCACCGCACCCCACGCTCCCATTGTCCCGTACCCCAGACCAGTAGGGCAGTGACGACGCCTCCAAGAAGAGCGACTTTCTCGCCCATTTCGACCACCCAGTAGACCGACCCACCCACTCCGCGGCCATCCTCGCGGGGCCGGAGGAACAGTGCGTAAGCGAAATAGGTGATCCAGATAGCCAGCAACAGCAGGAAAAAAGTATTCTGCCTGCGACGTTCGCGCAGGGCTAGATACTGAGCTCGCAGCGAGCTTTCCAGTATGAGGAGATTAAGGTATATCTGGGGTGGTGACGAAGGCAAGTTCGAGTATGCATCGGGCGTGGCCGGGCGTGGCGGGGAAGAGGAGTCGGATGTCGGGGATCCATTGTATGGAGCTGCAGAAGTCGACGAGTCGGACGACTGGGCTGCAGGAGAGCCTTTGACAAGCTGATCGAGGCTGGCGGCGGCCATGGCTTTACCTCGCGAAGAGGGTGCGAGCGACTCGAACTGCAGTAGGGAAGATCGCAGGATCCCTTGTGGAGTAAGTAGTTACAGTACAGAGATTCAGCCGCGCGGATCAGATGAAACGATCAAGAGTCAAAAACAGAAACAGGACAATCAAATGGCCTTTGCGGCCCTGCTCTATCTCATCGCATGAAAGTGAAAATCGAGTTTTGTGGAGGAAAGATAATGGAGATGGCTGGGGAGGGAGAACAAGAGAGAAATGAGAAACCAAGCGAAGCAAAGCAAGCAAAGCAATCAATCGTCATCCGCCAAATTGTTGGCCGTTGAGGCTCCACCACAACCTCGTCCATCTTTCTCCAATCTTCAACAACCTTCTTTCTCGACACCACGACGTTTTCTTCCACATCTGCATTCAATACGTGACTGCCTGGCTCTGTACGATGAACCCAATATAGTCCTTCTTCACTCATCATCTATTGCCTGCACTGCCTCGAGCCTCCTGCGGAATCGAGCTGCTTAACTCCATCCGAGTCGGAATTATCGGTCTTTGGCGTCGCCTCAACCATTTCCAATCTTCTCCTCCACCTGTCATCAACCGCCTTCGGCCAACCTATATCTCAGCCCCTTTCCTTCATTCGCTTCATTCTCGATATACAAAACCCTGAGTGACAGAGAAACCCCCCTCTGTCACTCCGTCTCTCCGTGCGACAAGGTGTATACCGCGCGACTTCCTTGCCTCTCCCTCCAGGCCCCTACATTGCCATCCTGGGCTCCCCGCAATACCCCTCGCATTGGCACCTCCCCATTACTTTTCGCACCCAGACGACTTACATCCGCAATGGCATCTGAACAAATCAACTCGCCCAAGGGTGAGTTTAAAGATTCCGGTTCTCAACGAAGAGACGGCACTCCCCACGCTGCTCTCGGAGCAAGCGCAACCCCCACACCCTCCGGCTGGTTTCCTTTGGGATACCGAGAGGGCTTCAGCCAATGGGTAGGTTTCCAGAACAAAAATTTGGTTTTGGTGTATTTCTTGTGGCGATGGTCACTGAACCGCAGTTCTATCTCTGCAGTGGGCGTCATTACCGGCTGCCACGACCGAACACAAAGTCCTCTCCTACCTACCCTATCTCCAGCACGAACCCCCGACGCACCTTCAAACCGGAAAGACTAGCACATCTCCCAACGGTGGATCAGGAAGTCTACAATCTGCAGACCATAGCGAAGAGGGCGACGTCACAATCAATTCCACCAACGATCCTTATGGCCCCCGACGATGGCGCTCAAGCATGGTGGAACTCAGCGGCAAAAACCGAGCTTTGAATGAGTTCTCTGTCGAGCGCGTAGGCGAGGAGGCAGATCAACATCTGGTCATGGTCCATGGGTATGGAGCTGGCTTGGGCTTCTTCTACAAGAACTTTGAACCTCTCAGCCGACTCAAAGGCTGGCAGCTCCACGCGCTAGACCTCCTAGGCATGGGCCGCAGTACACGTCCACCATTCCGCATCAAAGCGAAGGAGCGGGAAGAGGCGATCAAAGAAGCCGAGGCCTGGTTCGTGGACGCCCTGGAGGAATGGCGTGTGAAGCGCAAGATTGACCGCTTCACCCTGATGGGCCACAGTCTGGGAGGCTACATGGCAGTGGCATACGCCCTCAAGTATCCCGGTCGTCTCAATAAGCTGATCCTCGCCTCGCCCGTGGGCATTCCCGAAGATCCTTATGCAGTTAAGGCAGAGATGCCCGAATCCTCCTCTTCAGGGAACGAGCTGTCGCAGAACCAACGTGCTATCGCTGAATCAGCCTCCTCAGTCGCGCCCGGTGAGGTGCAGAAGGGAGACAACAACATTCTCCTCAAGGGTGCTCCTAGCAATTCCCCGGACCGTCCTCGCCGGATGGTCCCTAAATGGTTTGCCTACCTCTGGGATGCCAACATCTCCCCCTTCAGCCTGGTACGATGGGCTGGACCCCTCGGCCCACGATTGGTTTCTGGATGGACATCTCGCCGCTTCTCGCATCTACCAGCTGATGAAGCCAAAGCCCTGCACGATTACTCTTATTCGATTTTCAGTCTCCGTGGTAGTGGCGAGTACGCCCTATCTTACATCCTTGCGCCCGGTGCATTCGCCCGCAGTCCGTTAATCCGTCGCATCCAGGGCGTTGGCCGGCAATATATCGAGCAGAATCCCTCCCCCGCATCTGCCCTACTCACCCCCACCAAGGCTACGCCTGACACTTCTTCCGCCCCTTCGTCCTCATCTCCAAACCCCACGGCCAAGCGTGAGAACGGTCTTCCCGTCGTGTTCATGTACGGTGATCACGATTGGATGGACGTGAAGGGCGGCTTCGCAGCCAAGGCCAAATTAGATGAAGAAAAGGAGCGTATCCTCCGCAACGCGACTCCGGAGGAGCGCGAGGCGGACAACGGCTCTGCCAAGGTGGTGATCATCAAGCGGTCCGGACATCACGTCTATCTCGATGGATGGGAGGAATTCAATCGGGTGGTCTTGGCCGAGATGGAAGAGGTTGAACGCAAAGAGCGAGCAATCAGAGAGAATAACTGAAGCGCGTGTTTCCGTTTTGCTCGATCTTTGGTGTTCGCCCTGGAGTAGGGAAGTTATAGGAGTTGTGCCTCGCTTTGCAGTGGGGACGGGTCTCGTTTGTTCAGTTGAAAGCGCTGTTGATCCGTGTTGCGGTCCATATATTATACACTATACTACACCCATGTCTGTGATCTAAAGGTAGGATAATGAGAAGAAAGAACATATATTCACAATTCAATGGCTCTTTTCGAATTTGGACGAACTAAGCAAAAGAGACTCGTTATTTAGATGTATCTTATGGAGATAGCAAGCGTCACTATGATACTAAGATTCCACGATCGGACTTTCAGAACTTTCAGAAACCATGGCGAACAGGCATACTTCACTTTTGGCGGTAAGTTACACTACGTTGGATTGCATGTAGCGAGCACTCCGATCGCAGGTCCCCGTGGCCACTCACGGCTGCAGGAACTGAACCCCCGAGTTCGGCCCGGATATACTTCTTCGACGATATCGCAGGCCTGTCGAGTAATGCGCCATCGACTTCCCCGGCGGCCTGGGTGACCACCGCCCCTCGACCGGGGTTAAGGATCCGCTGGAACTGGCCCTGCTGGCGGGTCGTGCGGCGAAGTAGCCGGCACCGCCGCTACCAGACGGCGGTCCATCGATCACTGCACTCGACGACGAGTGGCCATCCATGAGTGGTGGGCGAGTGTCATCAGCAGCAGCAGTAGCAGCAGAAAGTGTCTCCGTGACGGAGGAGGGTAGCTGCTTGATCGTGGATGATGACGGAGAAAAACCCCGCAGACCACCACGGGGTTCCGAGTGAGTTGGTGCTACGACCCCAGGATCGGGTCGACTAGACAGTGACAGGAACAAGGAGCTGGTCGACAGCTTGGAGACTTGGAGGGAAGAAGTAGTCGCCGACCGGTGGTGGTGACGATGCCGTCCTCCACCATGCTGCGGGTGCTGCGGCTGCTCTTGGGAAGAGCGTCGTGGTCGCCAGATGGCCGGGGACGACGGGTCGACGAGCTCCGAGGTGCTACTGTTGCTGCGGAGGGTGAGGGGCTGGGAGGGGAGCTCGAGGCGTTGGTTAATGGATAGCCATGCTCGCTCGTCTTCGTCTTCGCCGTCGCTGTCGTTGTCGTTGGCATCTCTGACGAGGAGGCCGTTGGGCGAGGGCGAGGTGGTCCCCGAAAGGTGATGGTGAGGGTATCTGGACGACGAGCGCCACCCGCCGAGACCCTCGAAGTCGCGGCCAGAGTCGCCGCTGATGAGGCCGAGGAGGCCGGCGGCAGAGGGGGCGATGTGGCCGCTTGCGTTGCGTCGGGATGGTAATGGTTCTTTGCACATGCGAGTCGGAATTTCTGCTTGTTGTTGATGTTGGTCGTCAGAGGAGTTGGAGGCGCTTTTGGTGCGGATGGTGTAGCTGGGACGTCTGTTTTGGACACGTGAGAGGGAGTGTGCCAGGTGATGGCTGTGATGGTGAGACATCAAGGTGGGTAGGGATTTGGGCGCGCCATGGTCTATGGAGAGTCGCTTGGGGGTTGACGCTGCTGGAGTCGAAGGCTCAGAGGGGGCAGAGAGATTCAGTAGCGAGATGTTGGTGGCGGTTGGGATGACGAAGAAGTTGGCGATGATGGCGAAGCATAGCTCCAGGTAGATGATGAGCAGTCGACAGATAAGCGCCAACAGTGAGAACCCAATTGTGATCCAAGCAGAGATCACGAGGGGAATCGAGATGAATACTAGGAACGGGAGTGTGATTAGAACTGACAAAGAGGCTGACATGAAGACGGTGGACTGTGTGTGAATGTATGTACTTTAGGTTGGTCGATGGACGTTACTTAGGGCGCTTTATCACAGGTGAGGCCAGCTGAGAAGCGACCTTATTTCCATCATCATGGGGGATTAAATGAAATGAAGGCAGAGAAATGATGGAAGTCGTAAAATTATAAGCAGCTGATTTGCTTCAATGGATTTCCAACTTCGCAATTCTCCGAAAATGCGGAGAAGTGCATGTGATGCCGGCTGCCCCAGGCATTCAACCCTCGACGACCTTTAGACTGTTAAGTGTGAGGAGAGTCAGAGAGCCATCGTCATCATCATCATAATAATAATAGGTTGAATATACACTTAGACAATGAACAAGGAAGAGCATCAGTTGGCTATTGCACTCTTCTAAAAAATGCATCATGCTGCTGTGACTTGGAGTGCACCAATCCTGTTACGTCACTGCAACAACATCCTCATGATTTCCGACTTCACAAATCTCAACACTAACTACTTGCCACCTTCGCAGTCGACGTCTACCCTCGAAATGTTCAACTCAAAGCACAATGATGAGTTTCCATGGCATCTGGGCGTTTATGACGCCCATTGCCATCCCACGGATACAATGTCGTCCCTTCAAACGATTCCACAAATGAAAGCAACGACTTTGACGGTCATGGCCACTCGTGGAGAGGACCAGGACTTGGTCCTCGAAACTGCGCAGTCATTCAGCAAGAAGGAAAACGCATTTTCAGGCACAGGACCAGGGTCTGTCCTGCCATGCTTTGGTTGGCATCCATGGTTCTCACACCAGATCATAGACGATATTACAGATTCTGCACAATCTGCCGACCTTTCGCCCGATGACAGAAAGACACAACACTACAAGAAAACTCTTACGCCGGCTCCCGGAGAAGACTTCATCGCCTCCCTACCAGACCTCAAGCCGCTGTCGCAGCTGATAGAAGAAACGCGATCACGCCTCAGGGCCTGTCCCAATGCCCTCGTGGGTGAAGTTGGCCTGGATCGCGCATTTCGGCTGCCAAACGCATGGACACAAGACGAACAGCAGAAGCGCGACGAGAACATGACGCCCGGTTCACGGGAAGGCAGGACACTTTCCCCTCACCGCGTGCAGCTGAACCATCAAAAGGCTATTCTAGAAGCGCAGTTACGTCTTGCTGGGGAGCTAGGGCGACCAGTTTCGGTGCACAGTGTCCAAGCACATGGGGCGGTGTTTGATCTGTTCAAAAAGCTCTGGTCTGGCTATGAAAAGAAGCAGGTGTCGCGGCGGGAGAAGCGCCGCCAGCAGAATGAAAGCGATACAGCAGTGGACAGCGATGCGGAAGTCAACCCGCAGCAACCGGACCAAGCCAAGGCCCACGAGAACCCACTTCCTTTCCCACCTCGAATTTGCATGCATTCTTACTCGGGGCCTGTGGAGCCGCTGAAGCAATTTTTACACCCGTCGAATCCATCTGTCGTGTATTTCTCTTTCTCCGCAGTCATCAATTTCAGCAACCCTTCATCCCAGAAAGTCATGGATGTTATCAAGAGCTTGCCGGATGACCGAATTCTCATAGAAAGTGATTTGCACACTGCTGGCCCGCAGATGGACGAGTTATTGGAGCAGATCAGCCGGCAGATATGCAAGCTTCGTGGTTGGACGTTAGAAGCGGGTGTTCAGCAATTTGCAGACAATTGGAAGCATTTTGTATACGGTTAGAGCCTGACCAGATGTGGATGGAGATATATGGCCTATAGCAATTAGCAAGAAGCATTTGTTGAGCGAAGGAAGAGTCTTCCGTACTAGAATGATTTTGATAAGGCTCCATCTGGCTCAGCCAGTCACACTCAGTTGATAGGACTGCCTGATAAGAGTGGATCAGGCGGTCTTCCTTCCACAGTCACCGGGAAATCTGCCATATTTCGATACAAGATCCATGACAGGCAGAGGGAAAGGAGGTGTCATCCATTGCATCCTCTCCTCTTCTTCGTCTTCACTAGAAGAATCGACACTGCCAGGTACAAGGCAGTCTCTCTCTCGACGGAACATTCCGAGTGGCTTTTTTTTCTCCGCACTACCACGTGACTCCCCCGGACCCCGTCCCTCGTTCCCGCCCCACACTGTTGTTGTTCCTCCCCCGGCGACTCTGACTCTTGTCTCTTTCTCCCCCTCTCTTTCCTCCACTCAATCGATCATTCTCTTGGGCTCTCGGAGCTACATGATCTATGAGGGCCTGCATCATGGTTTAAAACAAGAGCCAGGATTCTGCTCATCGGATTATGCATGACGAACTAACGAGTCTCCGGACCTGGAATCTCTATCGATGCTTCGGCTATGTCCTCCGCAGCGCAAAACAGTCCACCCCTCGGGAATGGCGTGACTAAGCGCAAGTCAGGTAGGTACTTTCTTAACCTCACGTCGTCGCGGTTTGCAGAAGGGTTTGGTTCTCATCAATGTCTGTGAGTAGGCTCTGCTGCCTGCATTCACTGTCATCGGCGCAAGGTTCGCTGTGATGCTCGGCTTGTCGGGCTGCCTTGCTCCAATTGCCGTTCCGCGGGGAAATTGGACTGCCGAATCCATGAGAAAAAAAAACGTCCAGCTACACGCTCAATCTTGAACCCCGTACCTATACGCTGTCGCCCGCCTCCTGCTTCTGAGCCTACGCACAAATCATCCCTTTCTGCTAATCATGCTGCTCCACTCAATGCTTTCACCACTACCTTCCGAAATGTTCAGCCGGACGTTATGGCTGCGGCCACTTCCCTTGCGAATGTCCATGCACTCCATCACACAAACAGAGATGATGTTCATCACCAACCGCACCAGCACAGTTCCTCTCCAACCTCCGATGCCCAGGAATACACCCGTCAGACGGGACCCGAGCTCTCCGCTGAACAGGAATCGCACGCGGACTTAGAAAGACGACTGGTCAAACTCATCGATGAGGAAGAGTCGGGCAGTCGAGAGATCCGACGGGGTGTCCGAGCGATTTACGTCGGTCACGAACTGTCCAACATGTCTTTTTTGATTCGACAACAGCGACATGAGGTTGACGACGTGTATCACTTTGCCGGGAACGAGATTCCCCGGCGACAATTGAGAACAGGTCATGATCAACTTCTCATGGATGCTCTCACCCTACCTGAACCGGCTTTAGCCGATGAACTGGTCCAGGCATATTTTGACCACGTGAATCCAGGGTATCCCATTATCGATGAAGATCTCTTTATGGCACAGTACCGAAATCGTGACCCTGCGGATCCACCTCCAATCCTGCTGCTACAGGCAATACTTTTAGTCGGAGCGCACGTAGCTCGCCAAAAGGTCGAGCGCGATGCTCTTAAGGAGACCTTCTTCCGTCGAGCCAAATGGCTCTTCGACAGTCGCATTGAGCGGAACCGCGACATCATGATTCAGGCCGCTTTGCTCATGACTTGGCATTCCGACAGTCCTGATGACGATGTCTCAGCCAACGCTCATTACTGGGTTGGCGTAGCTGCTAGGATTGCCACGGGGCTTGGAATGCATCGCAATCCTGTTTCGAGCCGATTCGTTCCTCGAGACCGCCGGTTGTGGAGAAGGCTCTGGCATATCCTAGTTCAATTCGATGTTATGGTGTCTCTCTCATATGGGCGCCCGCAAGCTATGTAAGCGCTCCCGTCACTGTCACATATTGAACATGGCTGACCCTGCACTTTAGCAATCTTGAGGACTCCGATGTATCCCCTTTGACACTTTCGGATTTCCAAGGATGTGGACCTGGCGTCCAGACCGACTTCGTGATTCAATTTTCGGAAGTCTGCACAATGATCTCTTACATTGTTCGCAACCGTTTCGGTCTGAAGGTCAGCCCAGAGCGTCGCAAAGCGGTCTTGCAAGAGGCAGATGAAAGCCTAGCGAATTGGTCCTTGAAGCTGCCAGAGAAGCTACGCCTGCGAGCATCCGACATGGATCCATGGTCTGCTATGCTGCACCTGACCTATAATAATTTCCTCATATTGCTTCATCGACCCCACCCCAGAGCATCGGCATATTCAGATGACTACGGTCCACATGATGCTGAAATTTGTAGTGCGGCCGCAGGAGTCATCGCCTCTATCTTCGAAGAACTGCGTCTCAATGATCGGTTGAAATTTCTATGGTACTCTGCCGTTCATACTCTCTTCACAGCAATGATACAGGTGCGAGTGGAGCTTCGCTTCTCTAACCCTGTGCTGGCAATCAATGCCCTTCGTCGGTTCGATTCTGCTTCTTATTCACTTCGCGAGCTGGCGGGGTACTGGTCTCATGCAACCACTATCTTACGATTGTTCGAAGATTCGAAGCGCCTTCAGGAAGATCTTCGCTTAGCCACGAGTGAAAGATCACGTGGTTTCATCGACTCCCAAGACAGGGGCAAGATTGGATCCAGTTCTTCGTCCGCTGACTCTACAGCGGACACAGTAGCTGCACAAACTCCCCAGCAGCAGGAGGATCAGCCCATTCCGTATGAAGTTCCCACACCAGACTCGACGCATATCTCAAACCCCATGACTTCTGTGAGCGTTCAACAAAACCACACACTCGACCAGTGGATGCCGACTAGTAATATGACCCCGGTGGAAGCCATGGATGCACCGCGCGAAACCCTTGATTGGCGACAGCTGTTCTCTTTCGCTGATCTAGATCAGCCCGTCCTTCCAATGGCCATGGAAGGTCTCCCAGAATTGGAAGACGAGTGGCGTCAAATATACTGGCAAGAGACGCCTCTGTCGGACCTTTTGCATGACGGGGGCTGGATGCATGGCTGATGTTCACCTTCAATTGCGTTCAGAGCGTACCCGACAGTGCTACGATGGCCGAGAATGCTCGTCACAGTCCTCGATTAATGATTTTCCGGATAGCTCCCGAACACCCGCTCATGAATGATAATGAATTGATGATCTCTTTATGGCCATTTCCACAGTTGTATGGATGGTTAGCATCATTCGATGAGGACCAATCCCCGGTGAAGATTTTTGGCATATATGGTACATAACTTGCCGCATAATCAATCAGGTCGTTAGAACATTGATGAATATAACTCGATCAGCTTAGCCACAAAGCACTAGACCGAGAGATCCAAATCATATTCTATCCGTCGATTCACCCCCCAATTTCCACCGTCCAAATGCATGTGCCGATACAAATAAGCAAAGGATAGCAGATCAATGTAAGTAGACAAGACACTCAACATAAATAGATAGATACATGTGATACCGGATCGACGGGACCAGCATACCCACAAGACCACGTCATGCAAAACAAGCCTCTTTTACACGCATTTGAGGGAAAAGATGAATCTCTGAAAGAGACAAATAAAAAGCCGGGAATCAGAGCGGAGAAATACAAGCGCAGGCATCTAGGTGTGCCTGGAAACAAGATCGGGGGGTGGGGGCCGCAAAACCCGTCACTGGCATAACGAAAGAACCAACAGACAAAGACAAATCAAGTGCGCCGCCCGGAAACTGAAATTTGAACCTGTCGAATTGCCAACTCGCAATCATCCCCGCCCTTTGCGAGTTTTGTACTGTAATGAGTCCCATCGTAGCCCGTGTCGCGCCGTTTGAAAGAGGATGTCTGGTAAGGGAGTAACATGCGCAGGTGTTTGAAGACGCCTGCAGTAAGACCGTGCATGTTACAAGGAGCCCCTGAAGGCTGGATACACGGTGAAACCAGCCTCTGGCTCATTCGTGCAGTTGAGACACTGTGTAGTTCAGGCGTGAGGTTATGATTACCGGCTCCAGAGTAATTATGATTGTGTTGAATCTCTTGGATGGGTCTCCTGCATAGATATGCTCCTTTCAGTAAGATTCACCACCAGTGCCGTTGTGAGCTTGGCCGACCATGGGAGGGTAGCCGTAGGCAGAAGCATCTTGCTCGGAGGGATCCAGGGTTGGGTTAATGATGTTATTGGTAGCATCTGTGGCATCAGGGAATGCCCCCGGACCCGCCGGTGCAACTGGACGGCCAGATGGAGCGGCGCCGGGAGGGCCTCCAACAGGGCCACCGGCGTTGTACCCACTGCTTGTCGGACGGTTCTGGTGCTCGCCTCTCGCGGATTGGGTCTGCAGGGTACATCAGTACTGTCGTCTAGAGCAAAACACGCTATCGCCGGTTCGGGTGAAGACAATATGGCTAGATCCGTTGCACAAGTCTTACCTCGCGGTACTTGGAAAGATAGATCTTCAGCGCCTCTGCATAGTTTTCGAACCCAAGGGAGGTCATGGCGAAAAGGATGTCCTCTCCGTTGACGGTCTTACGCTTTTCCTGCTGGCATTTGTCGGAGGCTACAAAGGCTCGACGGTCAGTTTTGAGTGCCTGCGGTGATATTGTGACTGTACAGACCTTCGCTGGTGATGAACGAGATGAATTCGCTCACACACTCCTGCATACACTCCTTGGCCTCTTTGGCGATCTTTGCGTTCTCTGGCAGAGCCAACTTCATGATGCGAGCCACTTCACAGGCAATGTTAGTAGTCTATAAAGGTATGAAAATGGTAGTAGCATCAACGAGGGGGGTTATGAAAGTAGACAGGAAGATCTGCCCCGCATGCTATAGCAGATTGCAGAGATTTTCTACCCTCGGATGTATGTTGGTAGTCATGATGAACGACAAATGGGGACGCGAACCGAGAGACTCGTGGTAGCCAGTCCTGTAGGTATACAATGACAGATAGATGAAAAAGACAGCAAGAAATGGGGACGATTGACCGAATCAGCCTCCGAGGCGGTGGAGAGGTACGAGCAACCATAGTAGGGCAGAGGGCGGTTGACCAGCAGGTGAAGGTAAGGTACGCACAAATCAGGACAAA
The DNA here is from genome assembly GCF_003184585.1 of Aspergillus saccharolyticus JOP 1030-1. Classification (NCBI taxonomy): domain Eukaryota; kingdom Fungi; phylum Ascomycota; class Eurotiomycetes; order Eurotiales; family Aspergillaceae; genus Aspergillus; species Aspergillus saccharolyticus. Next base: position 345,318 of record NW_020290638.1, on the reverse strand, counting down.
GCGACAAGCTGCAAGGGAACGCAACTAACCATTTGCAATTGGTAGCCATCTGTCCTGCTCTTTTACCTCGAACTCTCCCTGCCCCTGTGCCTGGGAGTCTTGTTGGTCTTTGTCCATTTGTTCCTGGTCTTCGCCTGATTGAACTTCCGGTTCCACCTCCGGTTCCTTCGAAGGAGAGGCCGACGACATGACTTTTAGCTGTCGGAAGAACGTGCAGAGATACTGGATTTAGGATAGGAGGGCTGTATCTAATCGCTCTGTTGGCAAACCACGTCAGAGCTGCGTACAGGGCGTGGTAAGTTCTCGATCTTGGAAGTTATGATACAGCCGCGCCAAGGATAGTGAGGATGTGCCTGGCTGGGCAGCGATTTGCTTCACAACAGCCTGAGCGAGGAAGGATATTGTGACAACGCGTGTGGGGGATTAGCGGCGCTTCTGCAGTAGTGTGCCTTAGCGTTCAGAGCACGGCCTGGTAGGATCTATGGTTTCGACTGCGATGATGAGACACTGCCCGATAGAGGAATCTGTTCCTTATGGCTCTATTATTATTGTTGCTCTAAAGATTGGCTGCAATGAGCTAAACGGGCCGTTCTGATTCGAGGGCCAGTGAAGTAAGGGCAGGCGTGCGGCAGGTTCAGGAAACATACAGAGCTGATTCTGGGTCTCGTTTCTTTCTTTCTTTTCTCCTGGCTAAATTTGGAAAAGGTTCAATTTAGGTCTTTCGGAGATAATGCTGGTCGGATGACGTTAGAGCGGTCAAACTGGATGTGATAGTCACGTCAGTGAGACTCCAGTTTCTAGCAGCACGCGCATTCACAGACGCGGGCGAAAGTCAAGCGGACGGGATGTGACGCGGGTAATACAACACGGAAGTAACCGTGTGTCAGACAGAATTGGAGGGAGGCGGGGGGTGCAAGTGGCACGTTGCGCAGCTGGGCGACAAGATACCTACCAACAAGAAAAGCAAGCAAAGGCGCGACAGCGATTGGACTGAAATGCAAGAAACGAGGATGCTGAGAATGGGTAGGGGATATGTAGGGGGAGAAGTAAATGATGGACTTACCGGCCAGTCAATGGCAGGCACTGGGGGAGGGGGGCGTAGGGCAGGTCTGACTGGAGACGGCCGTGATGCGCGCAGCTCTCAATTGGCGAACCAGAGGTCCCTGGCTGTCGCAATGAATATCCCCAAGCGCCAATGAGCTTTGACGCAGTTTGGAAATGCACAAATTGCTGCTTTCAGGAAAGGCTCGATAGGCAACTATTGATATGATAGCGACGACGTTTGGATATCAATAAATAGAGTTGGTCGTCGCTTGGAGTCCTAGTTTGAGCGAAAGAGAAGAAGAGGATGGAGGAAGAGGAGAAGTTGAGGGTCGATGAGCCGCGGTGGGAAGCGTTAACGGCCTCAGGACTCCCATAACGCCTCTCTGACACCGTATTGCTCTGTTGCTGTCTAGTTTAAGACTAGTGTCTGCAAGCTTCAAGAGCAAGTGAAAGGAGGGGTGTATTATGACGGTAAAGCACGTGATACTCGTCATCGGTCCTGGATCTCTTGGCCATCGGCCTTCTTATCTTTCTACCTCTGCGATGCTCGAATTCCTTCGCACCCAAATGTCATTGTCAAAGGACAATGGTGAGGAAATCATACATGTCATGATGTACCTTCTTTACCAACTATCTGAGCCAGAAAATTCTCTCATTTTCTCGGCCATTGCCCTTCTTTACGACTATTGCATGCGCAGAAATGCTCACCGTCTACATCTTATCTCTATACCTGCTGTACCTCCGCAACCGAAATCCCAATTGGTTAATCTCACTAATGAGTGGGCCTGCCAAATTCCCCGTGGTTAGCATTGGACTATGGTAATAATGTCAGAATGTATATCGCATCCCTGTTCTATGTCTCAGCGTCAGTGTTTCCAACACTGTATCGATCTCTTATGTCATTACGTGCCTTATCAACATTGACGGGCCGTGTATGGCGTCAGGCATCAACAGCGTCTCCTGACGATCTGACCAGCCGTCTAATGGGAACCATGTACTCTCATGCACCATTCTCATCTCATCACAACTCAGAACTCTGTTTGGAATGAGGCACTGTGCATTTTGAAAAGGTACTGATCAGGCCAAAGCTACAGAGGTCCCACTCCGCAGCCCAATCTGCGAAGGTGTGGATGAGGGCATCCATCACTTGCCGTGCTCTATTACAGATGGTTGATGTGGCTTGTACCCAAGCTGCGCACTCCCCAAGGACAAGGTTTACCAGTCATCCTTGAGGATCGACTGTCAAACAGAGTTGACTGATGGCTTGCTCATCATTGAACGTGTCACACACACATGCATCGGGATAGTTCCAGATCTACTCCAAGGCTGACATGAAGCAACCACTAGGAAATTTCGGGAACATGAGTCTATCAGATGAAGTCAGGAGCAAGGTACTTTCGTGCAGCTGTCGTGATTCGGCCTCGAACCAACCAACTGCAGACGAGTACAACAGATGCTTACTTCAGACCCGTGTTTCACATGGACAACTCAGCCGAGCCACCCTTTCCCTTGGGGTGCATAGGCGTGGTCTGGGAGCTGCGAGATAATAAGCGATGCTATCCATGACCGTGCTCAACACTGGCCTCTTCTGATCTATAAGCGTAACGACTAAAGAACAAGTCCAAGACGTATATGCACCCTTGAAGTAAAGTCTTCAAACAGACTAAAGAAGGCACGGGAGTTGTATTATACACTATTTGCTGCTAGGTACGGCCAGAGTCTTGACGATGGTACCTCAGAATCCAGTTCCATAGCCTGATGTGAGGTCTTTCCCGAATTAGACCTAGCGGTCAGGCATGAGTGCATTCAAGGCCTCGGCCGTCCTGTGACAAAGCACTAGTTTGTTTACCTGCCACATTGTCCTTGTCCTAGGCGAGAGCTACTGGCAGTTTTCTGCCAGCATCAGATGCTAGGAGCCACGAATGTTCAGGCCATGGGATGGTTCGAAATAGTAGCAAAATCGGGGTTTGTATTCATAATCTTGGACACCGGGGAACGCCGCTCCTGCTCAACTCACTGCTTGAGGCCCCGAACGATGAATGACACCAGGGGAATAACGGCAAGGTAATCAGTGAGCCATGTTGATCGTTGACTTTGGTCCCCTATGGCTGTACGACTTGAATGTTGTTCTTTTTCTATTATGTGGAAAAGCGAGGTTAGAACAAGTGCGTCTTGAGAGCAATAACAGGGAACGACGGACCTTCCAGTTATCAAGATCCGACTGTTTGGACTTGTATTGCTTCAGAAGCTCATCCAAAACCTGCTTCAAACCGTCCGAGTTCGTCTGGAGGGAGGGGAGAACGTCTTCAACCGTGCGCTCAACCAGAACCCCGTTAACCATGCGGAAGCATTTTCTGTCCTTGGGAAGAGGTTGAAGTGTCTCAATAACAAGCCTATGAATAGCGCGCGGGTGTCAGCAACAGATCCTTAAGAGAGTAAGGTAATCAGAACTGAATAGGAAGAGTTACTTGTGCTCCTCGGCTTCCTGTTCGATTTCGCCGATCTTTTGCGCCAATTGTTGCAGCGTGTTCTTGTAATTTGTGTACTGGAGCTGAAGCTCTGCAACAAGTCAGCACGAATCCTCTCATAGCAGGGACCAAAATTAGAGCTAGACATTTCATACCCTGCTGCTTTTTCGGGTTGATTTGTGCTTGGCTAGCCATGTTGTCGGGATTGGATAGACGCAGCGCAGTTGCAAAGCTGGTGCGATGCGGGGCGTTGGTTCGATATCGCGACGGCAGCGGCGGCGGCGGACCGAGCTAGGTAGAGGGAGCACTGGCTGCCAATGCTGAAAGCGGTTCCACCCACGGCGCTGCCACGAGCTGCTTAATGTCCAAATGTATAGGTGCTCAATCTTAGCTCTACTTATACTATAATATTATTATATTTTCTCTAAAGTGAGCTTCTGCCTCGCGCCAAGAGTGATGCGTATCAATCACGTGTTTGACATCTGTTTGCATTGTTTGCATGATGATATCGCCCGATAGTCAATCGAATCCGCCTCCGAATTCATTCCAACTTAATCGCCAGGAGGGCTAAAGCAACCAGCTGTGGCCCTTCTCGCAGACATCAAGTCGGTCATTCGTTTACACATTTCTAAAGTTTTTATCCACCGATACTTGCACATTGATCAAACAAGATGGCGCCGGACGACATGCCTCCAGCCAAGAGGCTGAAAAGCTCCAATCTACCAGGGCCGTTGCGCGACGCGAAGCGCAAGGACATCGACAACTGGGAAACCAACCGAATGCTTACGTCGGGTGTCGCTCAGAGAAGAGACTACGAGGGAGACTTCATGCCCGAAGATGAGGAAGCAACTCGAGTCCACTTACTGGTCCACGATCTACGTCCACCATTTCTCGATGGCCGCACGATCTTCACGAAACAGCTGGAGCCCATCTCCGCTGTCCGCGATCCACAGAGCGATATGGCTGTATTCAGTCGAAAGGGAAGCAAGGTTGTCCGCGAACGGCGTCAGCAGCGTGAGCGCCAGAAGCAAGCGCAGGAGGCGACCACGATGGCAGGTACAGCACTGGGAAATTTGATGGGCATCAAGGAGGACGAGGGGGATAGCGCAGTTGCAGTGCCTGTTGAAGAGGCGTACAAGAGCGGGAACAAGTTTGCCAAACATTTGAAGAAGGACGAGGGGGGCCAGAGCTCGTTCAGCAAGAGTAAGACGCTTCGCGAGCAAAGAGAGTTCTTACCTGCGTTCGCCGTGAGAGAGGACCTGCTGCGGGTGATTCGAGATAATCAAGTCGTGGTTGTGGTCGGTGAGACGGGGTCTGGTAAAACGACCCAGCTGACACAGTTTCTGCACGAGGACGGTTATTCCAAGTTTGGGATGATCGGGTGCACGCAGCCCCGTCGAGTGGCTGCTATGAGCGTTGCCAAACGTGTAAGCGAGGAAATGGAAGTGGACCTGGGAGACGAGGTTGGGTATGCGATCCGATTCGAGGACTGCACCAGCAACAAAACGGTCATCAAATACATGACTGACGGTGTCTTGCTCCGAGAATCGTTGGTTCAGCAAGACCTCGACAAATATTCATGCATCATCATGGATGAGGCGCACGAGAGGGCGCTGAACACTGACGTCCTAATGGGTCTTTTAAAAAAAGTGCTGGCTCGACGCAGGGATCTCAAACTGATTGTGACATCCGCTACAATGAACGCTGAGCGCTTCTCACGTTTCTATGGCGGCGCACCTGAGTTTATCATTCCTGGACGGACTTTCCCCGTTGATGTTCACTTTTCGCGTACCCCATGCGAAGACTACGTTGATAGTGCGGTCAAGCAGGTCTTGGCTATTCATGTGTCGCAAGGACCGGGTGATATTCTCGTTTTCATGACCGGGCAGGAGGACATTGAGGCTACGTGCGAGCTTGTGGATGAACGGCTGAAGTTACTGAACGACCCGCCAAAGCTCAGCATCCTGCCTATTTACAGTCAGATGCCTGCGGAGCAACAAGCGAAGATCTTCGAACGGGCTGAGAATGGCGTTCGCAAGGTGATCGTTGCCACGAACATTGCTGAAACCAGTTTGACGGTTGACGGAATTATGTTCGTGGTGGATTCGGGATACTCGAAGTTGAAAGTATACAACCCACGAATGGGTATGGATACCCTGCAGATCACCCCGATCTCCCAAGCCAACGCCAACCAGCGATCGGGCCGTGCAGGTCGCACAGGGCCTGGCAAGGCATACCGTTTGTTCACGGAGGTCGCTTACAAGAACGAACTATATCTACAAACGATCCCGGAAATTCAGCGCACCAGTCTCTCCAACACTGTCCTTCTCCTCAAATCTCTTGGAGTCAAGGATCTACTAGATTTCGATTTTATGGACCCTCCCCCTCAGGAAACGATTACCACATCCCTATTCGAACTTTGGTCGCTGGGAGCTCTTGATAACCTCGGCGACCTCACCCATCTGGGTCGTCGGATGACGCCGTTCCCCATGGATCCTCCTCTCGCCAAGTTGCTGATTAAAGCCTCAGAGGAGTACGGCTGCAGCGAGGAGATGCTGAGCATCGTCTCCATGCTTTCCGTTCCCAGTGTATTCTACCGTCCGAAAGAACGGCAGGAGGAATCCGACGCCGCGCGAGAGAAATTCTTCGTCCCCGAGTCCGACCACCTCACGCTCCTCCACGTCTACACTCAATGGAAAGCCAACGGCTACTCCGACGGCTGGTGTACCCGCCATTTCTTACACGCCAAGGCCCTGCGACGTGCCCGGGAGGTTCGCGACCAGCTGCACGATATCATGACGGTACAAAAGATGCCCCTTGTCAGCTGCGGGACCGACTGGGATGTCATCCGCAAGTGTATTTGCTCAGGTTTCTACCACCAAGCCGCGCGCGTCAAAGGTATTGGCGAGTTTCTCAATCTTCGAACCAGCGTAAGCATGCAGCTGCACCCGACGAGTGCTCTGTATGGACTGGGCTATGTGCCAGAGTATGTGGTGTATCACGAGTTGATCCTTACCAGCAAGGAATACATGTCCACTGTCACGGCCGTTGATCCACACGTAAGTTCTGCCTTCCACCCAGATGTCATGTTGACCCATCTGCACGAACCCAACATTGACTTTCATTCTTCTCCTGTCACAGTGGCTCGCCGAACTCGGCGGTGTCTTCTACTCCGTTAAAGAGAAGGGTTACTCCCAGCGGGAGCGTCGCGTCACCGAACAGGAATTCAACCGCCGCATGGAGATTGAGACGCAAATGGCGGCGGACCGGGAACGGGCTGCTGCGGAGAAGCAACGAGAAGAGGAGCGCAACGACCCCTCGCGGCGGAGGCAGGAGATTGAGGTGGGCAGTTCCGTGGTCCGTCGGCCGGCCACAACAGCCCGCCGTATAGGAGGAGTCGTGACGGCCTCTAGTTCTTCCCGGAATGGAGTCGGGAGCGGCGGGGGAGGGGGCGGAGGAAGTGTGGTCAAGAAGCCACAAGTGAAAAGGAGGCCTGGGCGGGCATTCTGATTTGTCTTGTCATGTATATATTATATAGAGGTATACCCCGATCTTTGTGAAAGATTTATCAATCATGATTCACGAGAAACCGCGCGGCGATTCTATGTTCTGCACTGAGACAATGCTACCGTTGCCATGTTCCTGCATGCCACGCCATTATAGATGGAACACCGCGTACTGAGCAAATCCTATAGCATCTCGGCATAGTGGGAATGAAAGGCTCTCAAGGAAGAAACTAGATAAATAAATCGGCACCCTCTTTTCCTCTTCTTTCACAAACCCTAGCAAACTGAAAGCACCTCCAGGTCCAAACCCGACCAGACCGGAGCGAACCATCAGATCTGAGGCATCGAATCCACCAGGGATCCAATCCCCGATCCTCCACTATCTCCTCTCCCCTTCCCCCATCCCAGTCCAGCCCATCAGCCCCAGACCCCCAGAGATCCTCACCTCCCAGGACACCCCCCAAGCAACCCCCCGCCGCCCAACAACCACACCACAATCCTCACCCCTGTAAACCCAGAGACTGCACCGTTCAGTTAATAAAGTTAATACAGAAGAAATGCAAAATCAGACTCCCGAAGATATAATCCGCGAACGCCCTAATCGTAAACCCGAGTCAGTAAGAAATCTAACCCACCATGAACAGCCCCCTTCCTCCCTTCAGAAAGAAAAAGAAGCAAGAAAAAAGGAGGGGGGGGGGACGCGGGGAAAGCTCACCTTTCATGCGAGATCCCATTACTCCCCGTCTCCTTCGCGGCAGCCGCTTTCCCCTTCCCACCTTTCCCGCTAGATACCACCCCGGCAGCCGAAGGCGAAGAGGTCTGCATGCGCAGACTAGCCGTAAGGACGAATTGGCCGACGGCGGCGGAGAAGCCGCTTAGGAAGGCGTTGAATGGCTAGAATTTCCCCCGAGAAAGGTCAATTGATTAGTGTGGGTGATTTATAATGCTGTTGTGAAAGGAACACGGTTGAATGCGATTTGATGCGATAGATAGGGCACACGGTAAAGCGGGAGAATATGGAATGCGAGTGGCCACTTTGGGACAGAACATCCCGTGTACAAAGGGGATTTAAGGCAAGAGTCAGGGAAAGCGAGCGTAGAGAACTCACATAATTGCCCGCCAGCACGCAGTAGAGGAATTGCACGCCGCCGACGAGAACCAAAAAGCCCATGAACGCGTCGAGCAGGAGCGTGCGCTGTGGGGTCGTGGCGAGATATTGCTGCCAGACGGTATGGGCAATATCGAGAACAGAGGAGTTTGTGGTGAGCGTCTTGGGACCGGAGGAGAGAGCTGAGGGGGAAGCGACGGTGGTGGATGAGGATGAAGGTATAGTTGGTGGTGAGGGTGCGGGAACGGGGCCTGCGCTGGCGGCAGCGGTGCGTTTGGCAGGCATGGCTGTTTCGGTGTGCAAATTTGGTTCTGTCGTTTAAGTCGAGGATTCAATTGACGTGGGACACGGAGATTCCAGGGATTCGGAGAGGGAGAGGGCGTTCTGTACGTTTGGCTGAGTTGGTGGTTTACTTCGGAGTTCATTACGCAAGCTGGCCGCTACATTGCATCACGTGACTGCATTGTTATCAGCTGGAGCTTATCTCCGCAGTTATGAGATGGAGTATGGGTACAGAGACAATGTAGGCCGTTGATGGCTAAAGCTCTTTTAGAGTTGTAGACATGTAGGTCTGAGCCTGTAAGTCTAAAGTGCGCTCAGTATGATACATTGATGTTATTTTCAACATGGTTGTAGACAGCTTAGCCAAGTCTTCTAAGACCTCTTAAGATATGTTGGGTTATTATACATACACTCATTGCATACAAGTCATTGATCCATCGTCTTTGATGTTGATTGGAGATGGATGTTACTGGTCGTGAAGAGGGGAGTGTTCGTTAAAGAAGATCCGGAAGTATTCGCCAAATGCACTGCAACAGGGGGCCCGCTCGAGAAAGGGCGAAGACCTCAGCTCAAGGGTCACGGCTGAGTTAGAGAGATATATGTAGCACAGTTATGTGCCAGGTGCGCTTCAATGCCGCAGAAACACATCAGGCAAACCAGTCGGAGATGTTCGCAAATAGGTTCTCTGTATTGGCTTCCTGCAAATCCATTTGAAAGTCTTGCATGACTTGATCCCATTCATCCCAATTGAGCCGCGGGTCCGGCTGACTTGCATTTGCAATGTTCGCCGATTCTGCGAATGAGTTCGTTGACTCAGCCCTGTTTGTAGTATCCGGCCGCTCAATGGCTGCCGTTCGAGGATTCAGCCAGTCCACACCGGGGAAAAGACTACTGATTGCCTCCAGCGGCCCCTCTCGAAGATCAATATCCAGTCCGCCGGTATTGGACGATGCGCCCCCATTCGGCACCACGGATGAGACTTGTGAATCCCGTTGAGCAAGAGACTGGGGTAATATGGGAGGAGGCTGGAGGAGCGAGGGTCCCGTGCCACCAGTAAACGGCACATCCTGGAAAGTGCCTGCGGTAAGACCCAGCTGAGATCGCATTGCCTCCTGTTTTGCTCTGTGAGCAGCCGCACGCTTCATGAGCCTTGACAACGGTCGCCAGAGCATGCCCTTCCTTTGCTTGCTGTTGTGCACCCAATCTCGGTATAGATTACTCACAGCCTCCCAAGCACGGTCTGTCAGTGGGCTCAACGGGCGCACACAAAGTTCTGACAAAACGAAGGCGATGGCATGCCATTGCATGCTTGTGGCAAAAAGCCAGCTCCACTTGAATGTGTTCTTGTCGGCTCCTAGCAGGCGCGCAAATTCGGCGACCTCCACAGACGTTGCAAATAAGCTCTCTCTATTAGCGTTGGTCAGAGCAATATCCCGGTCCGGCCGCGTCATGGGATGATGTATCACAAGCCACAGCTTGGTAAGAATGAGTCGGGCGACTGTAGCGCAGACCCATTGTATAGGCACATGCATGTCACAATGCTTGATGTATCGTTCCTCGATGCGGGCATTGATGGCTTTGATCAGATTGCCACAATTGTCTGCGGAAACCGGCCGAGTACCTGGTCTAAAATGACCATTTGGACAAGCATAGCTGACCCGCCGGAGTGCCACAGTGATGTCGCAGCGGATGAGACAGAAGGTCATCTCGGTACAACCGATCCTCTCCGGGGGCGGCTCGTGCATATCTGGTCTTAGGTCGTCATCATTGACGTTCAGTGGAAGCCGAGTATCGTAGATTCGTTCGTTAATCTGGGAATCAGTCCCATGGTCTTCAGACGATCGGATGTCCAACAGACAGATATGCCACCACAGCCTCCGGCGCATCTCCGTGTCAAAGGGCTTCAAGCCGAATTTCGTGCCATCCCGATGGAGGCCAAGTCCTTGCGCAAGGCGAAGGACGAGAGCCGTCATAGACCACACAAATTTGGTATCATCCTCGCGACGGATGCCAATGAGAAAAATCACGGCAGCTTGAAGTAGCATTAGGTTCTGCGTGTTCAGGAAATTAGCCTTAGCTAAAGCTTGCTCGACTGCAAATCGATAGCGCTTGACAGCAGCATCACGGTCCTCTTCTAATTGAAGGAGACATTGGTCGTGAGACAGGCTGATGACCGCCACTAGGCACATCGCCAGGAACAATGCTTCCTGGTTCTTGTCCAAGCTGCTCGGGTCCTGGGCTGCAATCGTAAAGACATGCTTGGCGGTAGGTTTATGAACGATGGGGACTAACGGCGCCACGTTTTCATAGTAGAGATTCCAAAGCACTGGGATTTTTGACGGAGGTGGCAGAAAGGACTGGAGGGAATGCGACAGCGAGTAGAATCCAAACAGAAAACCGTCATGGTTGACAGAGTTCGTCGATGACGACTCCGGCGAGGGATAATCCTCGTGCTCGGACGCTGATGGATCGAGAATATCCTGAAGCTCCTCGATCTGTATGCCCTTGTCAACACGAGAAAGCAAACAAAAGAAGAACAAATACAGTAAAGCGAGCATAGAAGCGACTAACCTCATCACCGAGACTGGCCCAAAAACGATTACTCACATAACGGCTTCGGCCTTCATCTATTACCAGTCGTCCAAATTCGTGCTCCATGTTGCGTGTAGCCATAGGCCTCAAAGGATCTACGTTAGCAGCATTAGGTATGAGCGGACAGCCATCGCCATTGCCATCGCCATCGCCTCCAGCGGGCGCTGGCGGCGGTTGTGTGCTCACATTCTCACTGCGCGATTGACCTGGGGAAGGCGTATCCGATAACGACGCTGTTCGTTTCTCGTTCAAATGCTCAATAACACCCTCCAACCGCCTGAGTCGAGACAGGAGTTCAGCATCTTGTGGCCGCTTCGATTTGCGGGGAGCCCTTCCAGGTGGGGGGTAAATGCACTCGATGCCCGCCCTTACGCAATTCGAGCACGGCGATCGCTTGTTGCAGCGAACTTTGCGCCGACGGCAGGTAACACAGCTGCGAATGCTGTGCAGCTCATGCGAGGGAGAAGGTTGGGTGTGCTGGTCGGCGGTGGCGACCTGACCATGGCTAATATTGTCTGAGGCTCTTCGGGAGGGGTTCGCAGATAAGGCTGGCGAGGTCACAGTGGGTACAGGCGGGCGTTGTTGCGGTGGAAATGGTGGACTATGGGAGGACATGACGGTACAGATGGAATTATATGTGGAGCAGACTCGTTAACATGCACATCGTCAATAGCGATGACGGCAGTTTGAGGTAATTCTGAGGAGCGGACGCTGAAACTAAGGAGACAAAAAAAAAGTAGACGAGACCAAAGGATGAAACCATCTGATTATGATTGCTATCAGGACCAGCTGTAGTAGTAGTAAGGCAGCAGACAGAGTCCTGCCTCAGTCATCAATTCATAGTGGGGCGGCGATCGATCCCGGTCATGACCAACATCATTGGCCAGGGATAGCAGCTTCTCATGTCATCATCACGTGATAACTAGCGGCTCGGAGTCAATGGCTACAATGTGGATCAAATCATTGGTAATCTGGCATTGTCCAAAAACAGACAGGTATGTTCTGATTTACCACAATGACCAGCCCCTGATGTGGCTGATTTCGAGGTTTCATCGGTTCCAAAACTCCGTAGTATTGCGTAAGTGACACATGTCAAATGGGCAATTGTCGCGAATCTGCGATAGACGTGGACCTCCTAGAGACTCGGGCCAAGACACCAGGCGCAGCTGACTACACACACTTTTTTCCTCCATGACACACTCGTCGACCTTATTTCAAAGTTCACATGAAGTATTTATATACTCGATATATTCACAACAACTCTTCGAGAGACTCGAATGCTCAATAGCCCAGACCCCTGAGAGGCCTAAAGACTCCGGTATAAAAAGTATTGACAAAAGAGGGTCATGACAAGGTTGAACATACAGAAAAGAATCACAACCGGAAGACTAGAGAACAAAGTTAAACCCAAACGCCAAACGTAGCTAACTTGCAAATAACTGGTGATGCGCTCCGGGGGGTAACGCCATATATATGCAAACAAGTGACGACTGTATGAAAAAAGAATTTGTACCCGGGCAAATCATAACTGTCATTGACAGGCCCGATGTGTCTTCATCAGCAAGCTCTAAATTGAGAAATTAGTTGTTGCGCATCATCGAAGCAAAGGCCCAAGAGGCGTAGTTCGAACAGGTACGTCGACCGGCTGGCGGCGCCAGAACTGCCGTTTTCTTTGTTTATCCCACACCTCCGTGACATCGTTGAAGTGATGACTAGGTTCAGATCAGATTAATGACTTCTTGTTGTCAAGACTGCGATCACGTACCCTTGAAATGTAGTAGCCGTCATCGACTTCGAGCCATATTCCTTCTTCAGAAGGCGAACATATTCAAACGGGATCTTTACCGAGACATCCTCGAAATAACTGTTTCGCAACGGAAAAATTTCGGTTTCCTAGGAACTGGTTAGCCATTGCATTGTGCCAGTGGGTCACGCGCCATTTACATCAAACCGATGTCCGTCTTTGCACATTAAAGCTCCCGGGTCACCACGCTCTCGCCTTTCGTCATCCTTGCGCACGGCAGTGATGTCGATAAATAACCCGGAGGAAGTGTCAATCCAACGCGCGTCAATGACATTCAGCTTGTCGTCGGTAGACCGGATGACGTAGTTAGGATTGATCTCGAGTAGGTAGGTTCTTCCGCCCTCCACCCCGGGAATCTCGAAATGGTGCTCAGTCATATTGTAGTAATCGGCGAGAAAATGGATTGTGGGCTCCGAAATCTGAACATCCAGGTCATTGTCCCAAGGAAAGATCTAATCGACCGTCAGCGGGGGAGGCGCAACGCAGAAACCATGGGCGTCGAGAACCCAACCTTCTGATTCCACCACCATGCCAGAAGAGTTCCGTGCATGATCCATGTCTCAGCACCAAGGTCCTCCATTGTTGACAGGTAGGTTCGGATGAGTTCCGACAGGTGGGGGACAGTCTCATCTTCAGAAAGAGGCTTATCGGCGAAGCTGCGGCCAACAATCAGGTTAGCAGATGCCACATACGATATCTTCGCTGCCAATACATACCGGCCATCGTAGTGGTAGTGAAAACTAGCCAATGTATGTGTTAGTTTGAGCTTCGTGGATTCCAAGCACATCAAGATAGTGACCTACTCAGATTCCTCTGTGGCGTGTTAGCATATGTACCTCAGGTTTTTCCGGCGATTCCGCAGATTGACGGAATTCGACAAAGCGGACCTGGACTTACTGAAATATTTCGGCCCTGGTTCTCCTCCTTTACCAGAGTATTCCTTGGCCACAGTCGGTCTGACACTCATAAAATCAACATCGGCGGCGGAAGACCCCACGGCGGCCAGCGATAGCCCGTAGAGACCGACGAGCAACCGGGGCGTAGAGAACCACATGACGCAACAAGTATATATGTATGTATTGATGTTTTGAATATATTTATAATTCGCATAAATATATTTTGATAGATCTCCCTCGCTGTTACTAAATTCAAGAAGGCGATCGCATGCTCTGACCCCAAGTCACACAAAGTCGGAGATAAGGTCGGGGGGGGGGGGGGGGGGGAAACTGGAGAAGGATTGCGGTGGTGATCCAGGATGGGATCGCAGTGCCGATGTCACTTCTTCGTCGTCCTAGGGATGAACGTGGCGATGATGGTAGACTAGACAGGGACTGTCTTTAGGGAGTCGACAAGGCCAGCAAGTAAATGCGATCGAGATTGGATGATATGTCGCAAGGGAAGTCGAGATATGAAAGAGCATCGAAGGGGGAAAGAAAAGACGTTGAAAGGGCAAGGATCATAATCAAATAGTAATAATAATACAAAGGTCGGGGACAGAAAATGAACAGATCCACAGTGCCCGGGATCGGCAGGGAAAATGCGTATGAGAATAGTAAAGACTGTAAGAGAAGACGAGGGGGTCGCGTGCGCAGTTACCAACTTACCCAAGTTGCTGTAACCGTATCTTCCGATAAGTTTAGTTCACTCAGAACTAAGGATGGACGGGATAATGGCGACGGGCAAGAACCGGGCGGCGGCACGACAGGCACGACAGACACAACACAGATGCGCAGCAGACAGCCTTGCAAGCCTTGGCGATGGTGGATGGAATTACCGCGCCGATCCGGGCGGACTCTTTTACTTTTCCCAGTTAACTGGCTTCCATTCCTTATTGAAGGCTCTACGAAGACTGCAACAATGGTTTTGCAAGAAGTAATTCTTGCTTCCAAAAAAATCGGTCGCTTCCAGCATAGGAAATGGCAATGCTTCGTACACAGAGTTAATCCAACCCATAGCACGGTGCTACGTACGACACCTTCAGGCTGTGCTGGGGGAACCATGAGTGGCGTCAGCAGGCTGTCGTATTCCCCAATAGCACGGCAAGCAGCAACACCGCCTAGCCATTCCTTTGGCGTTTTTCAATAGCGGCCGGGGGGGACTCGGTCTCGGTACCTCAATCTGGAATATTAAGGCCGCGTCATAGTCTAAGCCCGGTATTCGCGCTCACCCAATTTCTTCATCTCTCAACCACGACGAATTGGCCCCCCCTCCATTCTCGCCTGACAACTGGCCTCTCCTGCTCTGAACAAACACGGAATAACAAACGAATAGGGGCCACCGCTCAAAATTCGACACACGTTGTCTTCGAGTTTTTAGAAGTTCGGACGTGATTCATGGAATCACTCCAGGCTGCTGCTACTCTGGTAATGCAGAAAATCTTTCCGGAATCAAGTGGGGGACGTCCCCACATGACGAAGAACCATGTTGACTGTCTTTTGTGGTCCTTCTGGTCCTTCTGCGAGTCCTGCGCACCATCATTCTACCTTTGAGAGTCTGTCAGACATCCAGGATAAGGCTCTTACTAGATTAGTCTCCGAATTAGACGTGCTTAGACCTCAGCACACTGTTCTTTCTCATTACAGACATCAGGCTTGACAAGAGACTCTCCTCCGATGGGAATCGCTCAAGGTTCGCCTTAGGTTGGCAAGCCAGATAACTGGACTAATTGCAGTATCGCGCTCCTCAGATCCTGCCAGGCATCTTCTCCTCGCATGAGCACGCACAGTCTAAAGTCCTAACAACCAGACCAGGTATTCTTCCTGCGACACTGATTAGATCCACGTCAGCTTTGTGTGTAGTTAAAGCAACAGAAGAGCCATTCAAAATGTTTTGATAGAGTCCCTCCAAACTTGGCAGTTTGGTTAAGTGCAGTGGTCATGGATCGTAGGTCTCGGGTACTGTATCTCTTGGCAAGCCCCCGAATGCTTGTATAGCCCCCATGACAGCCATCTAATTTGCCAGGTATCGCGCGTAAATTGACCGTCTCTCCTTACCAAAGCGCCGCTCTTGGCGCTGTTCAATACATGATACATACGCTCTCGCGCAGACATGGGCTCATAGCCTCATACAACATCGGCAGTCGTCGTACGGAGAACACTGGTTACAACTAGGATCTTATCCCCCATTCCATGTCGCAGCTTTGCTTCTGATGACGTTCAATTCTAAGAACTTCAAGCTCCGTGTAATACAGTGACAAGCTTGATGGGCTTTATGTTTCCTGGTACAAGTCTCAACTAACAGCATAGATTATCCCTTCATCGTGCCTAACTCACTCTTACTGAGTTTGCCTTGGACAACGTCTCGGGTGTGCTCTCGGACACCCAGTGGAAAAAAGGAGTACCATGGAAGGATATACGGTGTACTATAGGAGGATGATGTGCGCGCAACGTTAAAACGACTGGTATACTTCCGGAGTTCATTTAGTGTTTAAAGAGTTGATTAGTTAATATCAGTCAAACGCAGGCCTACACGAGTAAAGTACCTTATCGTGTTTCCATGGGGGACATAAGTAAGGAGGCCCAGAGTCGGTGAATTGTTTGCCCGTGGACAACTAAGTTCAAAGTAAGGTACGTAAGGTACAGAAGGTACTTATTTAATCTTACTCGTGTTGTACTAAGGTAGCCCTCCAGTAGGGACTGGACTGGCCTTTTTCTCTGAGGGTCCGATTTTAGTAGCGCACCGGATAAGAAAGCTCATGATTCGTCAAGTTTGACATTCTATCAATCATAGTTGGCATGTATTCTTAGCTTCTACCAATAAGACTCTCTTCTTCGGTGAGTACTTGCTTTTACACTCACTGTTTGATTTTTTAGAGGGGGCTTCCATACTCCCGAGTCGCCCGTCCACAACTTGCTCTTTTTCCTTCACTCCCTATCGGCCCGGGAGCATCTCTGCTCGATGGCAAGTAACCTCCCGGCTCGGATAACATATCAGTCACCTCGAACTGAATCTCAGAATTATCATATCCCCCTGTGTCTGCTGAAGCAATTGTACTGAGAGCTTGGATGCTTTCCGGGTGTTGCTAGATCTAGTCTAGTTAATCTCGTCTCTCCACTTCCGCTTCCCAGTCACCCAAACAGACAACGTGACTAGAAACTGCACTAACCAGGACAGAGGATTCGCCAAGTTCCCTCTGAGGGAAAGGCACTGGTTATCAGCCCTCATGAGTTGATCAAGAAGGGCAGGGGATTTCCCTTCCGTCCTCGGACCCCCCCCCCTCTCCACTCCCCCATGGCTGGAGCCTCACATGACTGAGGCTTGAATTCAAGTCCCGCTGTCCCAGCTGCACTCTTGAGCTGCATTATCGACCCTGAGAAACACCTTAATCACTGGCTGTCCGGGGTACATGGCGGTTGGTGCAGAAATCCTTATCATTAGGCATCCAATTGGATGTCCTCCATGAACGGACGTGCACTCTAGGTCAGTAATTGCTGCTTGTCCTTTCTGACATTGCTTGATCGCAAAAGTCCAGCCTGCGTTCTGTAACTGACTCGATCAGGTGTCTTCTAAACCCAATATTATCGACTCGATTCACAGTACCGACATGGAGACTTCGACACTATTCCTTCTTGCCAATATCTAGAGCTGTAACTGATCAAGTTTGACATAATCGACGAGAAGAATGAGGCCTATTTGCAACTCCTCTGAAAGATCTACCGAGTGTCGCCTGACAGATTGCCGGATGACCTCACCCTGAAGACACCCCTGCCTCTACTGTCGATCGCGTGCGATCTGGATACCCTGCAGCACGATAAGAGAAACGTGGGGGCCAAAAGCAATGTCAGCTACGCCCAATATGCTCTCCGGCGACTCGAACCTTGCGCACCAAACAGCCGGAACCCCGCAATTAAACCGCTCCTGTGAATCATGTCGCGCCTTGAAAGTGCGCTGCTTACCCGACGCCTCAACTCCCAATCAGTGTCAACGATGCTCAAAAGCGAACAGACCCTGCGTCTTCGTGGCCCCTCAAAGACGGCGGCCGCGCAAGCGAACCGACTCAAGGGTGGCCCAGCTGGAGAAAGAGATGCGACAGATGCGATCACTCTTGAAAGATAGGTTGCGGGTCGATGAAAGCAGTGCAGAAAGTGCGGGCAGTGAGAGGGAGGACTCCCGGGAGCCTGAATTGGCCGTTGAACCACATGAGGTCATCTCCACAATCCCCGAAGATCCGAGCAGCAGTGCGGATTCAGTTCGAAAGATGGATTTCTCTCCCAGCTTCCCCTCAACCTCACCATATCCGAATACCTATGACAGCGGGCCTGCGAATGCCCCCATTGCCAATGCAACGCCGGCTCCATACTCGTTTGATGCATTTCCAAGAGAGGATGTCATTGATCGAGGCGTGCTGTCTCTCGAGTATGCGAATGAGTTGGTTGCTTTCTATGTGACCGAGCTCACGGCTTTTGCGCCGATAGTCGTACTGCCCCCACATACGACTGCCACCCAGTTGCGACAGTCAGCGCCGGTGCTGTTTCTGTCCGTCATTGCCGCAGCTAGTGTTTCTCTGGATGCTCAACTGGCAGCCGTCCTAAACCAGGAAATCATCCGAGTATATGCGGAGCGATTCTTTATCAATGGAGATAAATCATTGGAGTTGGTTCAAGCATTACTTATCATGATCGTCTTCTATCACCCGCCTGATTCGCCTTTGAAGCTGCAATTTTATCAGTATACCCATATTGCTGCTACAATGGCACTGGAGATTGGTTTAGCCTCAAAACGCCGCGTGAACAAGACTAATGATCGTGGAGTGAGCAAAAGAACCACTTATGATGAACAAATGGCGGAGCAGGCGAGGACGATCTTGTACTGTTACCATCTCACATCTGTGTAAGTATGCGTTCTTGTTGATACATGCAATTTTGCTAATCGCAGACAGTGTCGCAATGAAAACGCGCCGACCGAATCTGCTCTTATTCAATGAGTGGATGGCTGAGTGCATCAAGCACCTGGAGCAATCACCAAACGTGATAGATAGGCACATGGCTACCTGGTTTGACCTGCAGCGAATAGTCGATGAAACGATGGCTTCCTTTGGCCTCGACGACACCAGCTCAACCGCACCAGTGACAGAGTCGCGCCTCCAAGCCATTCTGCGGTGGTTTGACAATCGTATGCTAGCGTGGCGAAAAGAACTGCCGATTGACATGCTCACAGGTAAGTCCTCGTCATGTGATAAGCCCCCGGCGGAGAGTAGAAGGTAGCTCATAGTGATCAGTCCCCATGACTTTTGAATACCATTACGCCAATCTCGCCGTATATGAAATGGCTGTTGGTGAAGGGTATCGTGATCCAGATGCAATCAAACAACAATACTACACTCTTCCCTCTCCCGAGGGCAAGGCAAAATCGGCTAGCACACAGCTCAGCGCTGTCCGCGTAGACATCACGATAAAATGGATGAACGCCGCGCACGAGATGCTGGACTTCTTTCTCAGCTGTGACACTGACATGTTGCGCAAGGTCCCGAATTTGGTTTATACCCGGGTTGGGACAGCGATGATGTCTCTTCTGAAGATATACTTCTCAGTCAGCGCAGGTGCCCTTGGAGAATTTATCACGTCGGAAACGGTCAATGTCGACAAATATCTTGTTGCAATGACTCAGAGACTAGCGGAGGCTAGTGGTGGCCAGAAGTACAAAATTCCAAGTCGATGGTATTACGTCGTTGCTGTCAAGGCTCGGAATTGGTATGACCGCTTGCAGCATCAACAGTTGCAGACAGCTGTTGGACTCGGCACAGCAGTCACCGCGGGAGCATCGATGTCTCATCCAAGTGTTGCGAGCCAGAAGCAACCGTCATTTGATCCGACTCACCAGCCGGTGCCATTCGGAAATTATGTGCCGATAGCGCCTTTCCACCCGATCGCTGGAGGTTATGGAGTACCGACACCGGTTAGCGATCCGATGTGGTCGCCAGATCAAGGTGGTTTCCGGAATGCGGCCAATGCTAGCCAATTCGCAAGTTACCAGGCGCCAAACCCTATGATGTCCCCTCATTATGTGTATGATATGCAGCACCAGCAGCGGACTCCGTCAAACAGTAGTCTGCAGGGAAACCCGTCTCCTCCTAAGACAGGCATGGAGCTTGACGACTGGCTTCCAGATGGGAGTGTATTTGCTTTACCAACTCTGCCTGGCTTCTAGCGGCCCGTCAACCATCGCAGATG
Source organism: Aspergillus saccharolyticus JOP 1030-1 (assembly GCF_003184585.1). Lineage (NCBI taxonomy): Eukaryota > Fungi > Ascomycota > Eurotiomycetes > Eurotiales > Aspergillaceae > Aspergillus > Aspergillus saccharolyticus. Next base: position 325,345 of record NW_020290638.1, on the reverse strand, counting down.
CGACCCATAGATTCGATAGCCTCAAAAATAGTTCTGTTTGTATAGTCACTTTGTGTGAAAAGCCTCATCAAGTAAACCGAAGTAGCCTAAAGCAGTCAGTGATAAACCGGGAACTGTCAGCAGCCGGTCTTTTAAAGCAGGATAACGGCTGGCTGTCAGGGTGCAGAGAGGAGAAAGCTAGCATCCGACGTGAGCAGCAGTCTCCGCTCACTATCGATTCTTATAAAGTAGCGATTCATGGAAGCTTGTCATCGGACGTCGGCTGACATGGAACTTCCGACGATCCGAAAAGCGGGACAATTAGCTTCCAGAAAGTCACCGAGCTTTCGGCTACGACATCGGCTATGGTTTCTGGATCCTCCTGCCACGACCTGGCAAGAAAACCCTGGTCCAACTAGGAATGAGAATCATCTGGAAGCACTGACCATTGGTGGAGTTGTTGCTTCCATTCATATTGAGAATTAAACTCGTATGAGGAACACTAAGATATCGTGGCGAGCTCACTAATCAGCTACCTACACAGTAGTACGGAGCACTCCGTACAGCACAGTATGACCCTTGGCAAAGCGATCAAGCGCTTGACAGCTGGCGATACATTTCTATTGGCTGAACCTGACATCAAAGCTCAATTCCCCGTGGCAGGTCCCCCTTTCTCAGCGGTCATGCTGGAGCCTGAAGGAGACTCAGTAAACCCGATGTACGGAGTATAGCTATATCCACTTCCACATGGTTCTGGGATGTGCCTGTGCCGCATCCGAATGGGTTTGCCCACATCATCCCTGCTGAGTGCCAACCCAGTGCGTTTGCTTCTTGACGTAAAACAGGCTTTTGTGCGGTACGTTTGTACAACAGTCATGTGTTAATTGGATTGATGCGCGCAAGGTTGCAAGGTCACAAGGTGATTCACCATGCACATGAGCTTGCATAGCATGGACCAAGCTCAAGATTGAGCGAGGAACTTCTGTTTCAAGGGCAGTTTCTTTGCTGCCAGAGCCGCCACGAGATGATATACCTATGGCTAAGCTTTTGTGTCAGACCATAAACGGTTTCTCCGCCAGGAAAGTGTCCGAAATGAATTCTTCTCGAGACATCGCGAGACCTTCTGATGCGTGCAAGTCAAACGAGCAGAAGATGTAGTATTATGTAATCCATTGGTAACAGGGCCGCGTAAACTTACAGTAAGGGCGGGGATGAACAGTGCCATTCCATTTCAAGGATTTACACATCCGAACTTACACTTATTCCGCAGACCAACGTGGTCAATCATGGTCCTATCGCTATAGTTCGATAAATCATCATACTACCCCGTACTGACTTGACACTCCTCCAAGATGCAGCAATCAGTGCTCAGCAAGGTACGATAGTCAGTTACGGAGTGACTTGAATCTATCAATCCTATGGAGTAGAAAGTGACGTGATACTCTCTACCAGACCACTTGGGTCTCTATTTTGTACAATACCGCTTGCGGGACACTCAAATGATGTCGTTCTCTCTTCTCCATGCGGGCCACTCCATTACACTTATTACAGTATGTAGCTAACTACTACTCCCTGGCTGGGTTGCTGGCCAGTTCCCAATTTGGCCCCAAACGAGATTATTTGTGCTGATTGCCTAGAAAGAGTTGCATGCTGACTTACTACTAGGTACTGGTACTAATAGACTCCCTTACTCTCTTTCCTGCCACCTTCAAACTACCAACAGCGGGAAACTTGGCTGATCGTCCCATCCCCCCTCGTTCACGATCAGCCACCCACCAATCTTTCTTCCCTCCTCCCCTCCGCGTGCTCCACCCAGGCTCCCAAGTCCCTTGAACTTAGCCTTGACACCTCCGCGGCTTGCTTCTTCGCATCTGCTGCTTGCTTCATTGATTTGTATCTCCAGCCTTCGAAACATCCCCAAACACCGGTACCCGGCCGCCAACCACCTATTTCCTTTCGTCCCTCCAGCTCCCCTCTGATCACCCAGGCTCAACGAGCTGTCGGAGAGCGTCGAATACATCCTGAAACATCGCACGGATGGATGGTCGTCAATCCACATCGCAATCTGCAGCACGGTGGAATTAAAGGAAGACAAAGATAGAGGTCAATTCCACCAGCAAGTGTGACTTCGCACTCCATCAACAATTTCCTGTTGTGTGTATAGTCAGCGTTGGGGGCACAACAATCACTCAGATGAAGAATGAGCGCAGTCTCCAGTCCCAGTCCTGTTGACCAGTCTGTCGACGACAACGCTGCCGACCTGTCACACCACTCGCATACCTCAAAGACATCGGCCAACGCCTCTGTTTCGCCAAGCGAGACTCCGGAAACAACACGGAAGGAAAATGCTAATACCGATGCTGTTCAACGAGAAAGGGGGGAAGTGCCTCTAAACAAACCTACGGCGCGGGCTAGTGCATCAACCACGGCGGCAGCCAATCCGCCGCCCCAGCAGCAGCAGGCCGAGATGGACGATTTCGGATTGCCGATTCGGGTGCGGCCGAGGAGAGTGTCTTCTGAGAGCGAGGAGACTTTTCACAACGTTCATGAAGGTCAAGAGACTGAAGGCGACACTAGAGAATCACAGACTGCTGCACCCGCGCCGTCAGTGTCTGACGAACAGACGAAGGCGGAGACTTTTGCTGGGAAAAATGTAAGTGAAGGGCCAACGGCATCCTCTCCGAGGCCCTCCACACAAGGAAAGGAAGAACCGTCCAAGACGTCAATAGATCTCCCTGCGGCCTGCAGCACAAGCAAGATATCGAGAGATGACGAACCACCACCCCCGTATACGATTTCTCCACCAGAAGATGATACAAGACATTCGATTGAACCCCACAAGACGAAGCGGAAGTCCCTGGAACCATCCGAATGGTCGCATCAACGACTCAATGCAAAGATAGATCCGGAGGAGGAAAGCGATGAAGAAGAAGATGATGGCGGCTGGAAGGAGATGCCAGCTCTGGGGGACATGGATGTGTATGATGACTATGGTCGACTTGTCGCAAAGGGCTCAAAGGACGTAGAGAGTGATGAAGCCGTCTACAGTGGCCTGGGCGGAGCCGGTAAAGGGTACACCCGGGTGCAGCTTGACGAGGATGCTCAATCTGCAACTAGCATGGATGAAGACACAGGCTACCTTTTCAAAGACAGCCATGCGAACTCCGCTGGTATGGAAGAGGAGCTGCGCGACCCGACAAGCCAGATGCAGGCTACGAAAGATCTCTTAACCGAAAGTCAGAGGATTGCGTACGTCGGGGTCACCAGGCTCACGTTGTGGCAGATGGCCCTGGATATGAATCGAATACCCTCCATCAAAGGATGTCGCAAAGCGAAGCAAGGTGGTGTCGACTCCATGCGCAAATGGAGCCAAACTATGATGGCCAGGCTCTATTCTCATATGGAGATCGATGCAGCGGAGCAGGTCATGATTGAGCAACTGGCGGAACATGGCGTGCAGCCCGCGGATCTTGTCAGACCCCTCATGAGCAATGCCCGCGTCAAGAATCCATTAGTTGAGGAGACTGATACACCAAAGAGATCTATGTCATCGCCTACGTCTCCTCGCTTGAGGGATGAATACCGGAGTAGTAATTCAGCAGAGTTTGACCAGTCATCCAGATCAACTTCTCCGCCCCCTTACGAGACCCATGAGGGGGAAGATCTTCCAGAAGTTCGTACCCCATCACAATTACCTACTTCGGCCAAGATCGATATTGATTTGCGTTGGACGGTTCTCTGCGATTTGTTTCTCGTCCTTATCGCCGACTCTGCCTATGATGCCCGCTCCCGAACCCTACTTGAAAGAGTGGGCGAATCAATGGAAGTACCATGGCTACAGATCGCTCGATTCGAGAAGCGCGTGATCGATGCCCTTGAGATGCAAGAGGCCGCGGATAAAGAGAACTGGGATGAATCGGAACACATGGAGAAGAGACGCAAAATGGCATTGAAACATAAATACATGATTATGGGATTGGCCACGGTAGGTGGCGGCCTGGTGATTGGTCTTTCTGCAGGGTTGCTGGCCCCTGTCATTGGTGCAGGTCTAGCAGCCGGTTTTACCACCGTTGGGATTACAGGAACAAGTGCTTTCCTGGGTGGTGTTGGGGGTACAGCGTTGATCGCTTCTGGCGCTACACTTACTGGTAGTACGATTGGTCTGAGAGCATCTCAGAGACGGATGGGAGCGGTTCAGACATTCGAATACCGCCCCTTGCACAACAACAAGAGAGTAAACTTGATTATCACTGTCTCTGGTTGGATGACTGGCAAAGTGGATGACGTACGGTTGCCCTTCAGTACAGTTGACCCCATCATGGGAGATCTGTACTCGGTTTTATGGGAACCTGAGATGCTGCGGAGCATGGGTGATACCATCAATATCCTGGCCACAGAAGTGAGTCACTTAAACTATCCTAGTTGGCAGCGGCGCTAACAACCCACATAGGCTTTGACGCAAGGTCTCCAGCAAGTCTTGGGGCAGACCGTCCTGGTAGCTTTGATGGCATCTCTGCAACTACCTCTTGTACTCACCAAGCTGTCGTACCTCATTGACAATCCATGGAATGTCTCGCTAACTCGCGCAAATGCGGCGGGCCTGATTCTGGCGGACTCTCTCATGGTGCATAACCTCGGTAAAAGGCCTGTCACGCTGGTAGGATATTCCCTTGGCGCTAGGGTCATCTTCTCTTGCCTGAAGGAACTCGCAGACAAGGGCGCATATGGATTGGTCCAAAACGTTTACCTTTTCGGGTCACCCATGGTGGCGAACAAGGACGAATACCTCAAGGCGCGCACTGTTGTCTCTGGTCGGTTCGTCAATGGTTACGCTTCGAATGATTGGATTTTGGGTTATCTTTTTAGAGCGACGAGTGGCGGTATTATGAGGGTAGCAGGCCTTGCGCCTATAGAAGGTATCCCTGGGCTGGAGAACTTTGATCTCACAAAGCTTGTTAATGGTCACATGGACTACCGTACTGCGATTCCCCGGCTATTGAAAGAGGTAGGATGGGAGGTGGTGAGTGAGGAATTTGCAGAGATTGAAGACCCTGACCCAGAGAACCATGCGGAGCGGCAAAGGGAGCTCATCCGTGAGATCGATGAGGCAAGACGTGACGCCGAACAAAAACCGGAGAAGAAGCGATTCGGACTGTTCAAGCGTGGCAAACTGGCTCAGAAGAAAAAGTGGGAGACGTACGATGTGGATCGCAACAACACGACAGCGCGGAGTTCCATTGATACCAACAATGGGAACGGGTCAGTCTTGTTCGACATTGATGCCATTAGGGCCGAGCTGGCTTCGGAAAATCTCGAAGTCAAACAGCTCGAGTCAACCCTCCCACCTATGAAGTTGGACTTGAGTGCTCCCGCGAGTCCATCACCTGCCCCAACACCACCTAAAACTCAGGAGACGAAGCCCTACGAGCCGACACCGCCTCCATCAGAAACGCTTCGAGACAAGGAACATGGCTATAGTCCTTCTCGCGACGCTGCACCGTACTCCGCGCATGAAGAAGAGGTTGAGCTGACATTCGACACTTCCTTCCACGAGACGCCAACACGGTCTCATTCCTCGTTCGGGGCTCCAAACCCAAACGATGGTCACCCTGCCAGGCCGGAGCTCCGATCTGCAGTTACGATGCCTGCTCTGGGTGCTAGTACATTGGGTGCTATGGCTCTAGAACCCAATGCCTGGGCTGAGCATGACATTGGGTATGGTGACGAGAACGAGATTCAAATGACTTTTGAATGATGACAAGGCATGAGAATATGCTACTATGATCTGAATGAAACTTTTGTTTTTGTACATGCTGACGCTGGTGTCTTGGTCAACGGCCTCTTCTACCGTCTTGCTCTGGGGTTTGGTTGCGATTCTTCTTTCCGCCAGACATGCCACAGGCTACGGTCAGTGTAGGAAATGCGGCAGGCTTAGACTTTATACTATGCTAATATCGTTTTGATTCTGTCGCAAGCCTTGATATTCAGTTTTCTACGTCATCTTGTTGACTTCTCATCCAAAGCGATCTCTGGTGTGTTTGAGGCCGTGATCTTTCGCCGCCCTATGAATTTCATGTTTACCAACACCCACCTAGACCTGGGTCCTCTCTGTATTAGATATATGTCTACCTAATTACATATTACACTTAACTTGGAATGTGCATCTCTCAGCTCTTCTTGTCAAGGGTTGGATACCTTATCGATAACTACACTAGCGTCTTGCACGACAAAGATATCCTGAAGGACGTATAAGTGCTTCAGCTTGCCTTGACTGACATATACCGTTGTACAGTGACAGGTTTGTCGGCCCTGACTGGTATGGTTGTGTTGCATGGAGACAAAGGACATGACTCTGCGGGATCTCCATGTAAAAAGACGCCGTGCGGAGAAGCAGCCCCGATAGCGTGTCACCCGCACGCGTCCCTCCTCAACCGCATCTGTCACTTCTCCACTGTCTTTCTTCTCTTGTCATACAACAACACCACGCCCATCTTCCTTGAACATACTGGTTCTTTTCAGTTGTTGCTGAGTACATACAGACTAAATGATACCGATGTGAACTGGCTATAGTCTGTGTCAATTAATTCCCAGCAGAGAGATCGTTTTATGTTTACCGAGTTACGGAGTCACTCCTTGTACCCAGGGAAGAAGAAAGCTCAAGCACACGACGTATTGCCAAATCTCCTATCGTCCAATCGAGCCAAAACAACTTACCAACCTTCGCTCGGATGTTTAGCTCAGATCAATCTGCTCTTGATTAATTTACCGACTCCTTATTCTCTTTCGTCGTCCTCCTTCCCCGCGTTGAGCTATTCCTCGACATGTCCGTCACCACACGTGCCAGAGTGAAGCCCAATTCGAGCTTCGCCTCGAATCGGCTGACTAGAAAGGACACCATCCCTGGTGGACATCTTCTCACCAGTTTCCGCACTGGCGAGACGAGCAAGCCGGGGAGCGCCCGACACGAGCCAGCAACGGATGACGAACCCCAGAGCAGCAGCCACAGCGAAAATGATGACCAGTCTGACGACGACTTAGGTAGATCGAGTCGCTACACACGCCGATCAGGACTTACATTGGACGAGAAGCTCGCCAGAGACTCACTGGAAGGCGGGAAGACACCGCGAGCTTCTCGGCAGAGGACTGAGACAAAGAAGTCGAAGTCCTCCGCCTCGAACCGGAAGAGGACTTTAAGCGGCATGGTTGATGATGGAAACTCAATAAGTGACGAGGATGACCTTCTCTGGTCTTCGCAATTCAGGTCGTCGGACAGCGTCAAACGGCGGAAGCCTACGGTCAGTTATGGCTCGAGGAAATCCTTCGGACAGGGTTCGACGCCTCACTGGACGTCTCCCGCGGCCTCACAGTCTCCCTCGGTGGGTGCTCGGGAAGGAAAAGCAAGAAAGGGTTCAAAGCGGGCAAGGAGTACCTCGCGCAGTCCGAAGGAGGAGTTAAAAATGCCGCGTGCGATCGAGTCGAGTCCGAAACCCGAATTCAAAGCGCCGCCTCCCCTCCCATCCAATATTACTCCTAGCACCTCGTTCGCTGGTTCCTCCGCTCGTGATATCATCTCTTTGAACCTGGACGACAGCGATTCCTCGTCCAGTACGGCTCTGAGCTCCGCGTCGTCGACGTTGCTGGAGGAGCTAGCTCGATTTGATGAGTCTCTGCTTGGGTCGGAGGACGAATGGAACACATTGGAACCCTCTTTGTGTCCATGGTGCAAGGAGTCCGTGCCCCGCGAGCTGCTCAGGCGCTTTCAAGCACAGCCGAAGCAACGGATGCGTGAACAGCGACGATTTTGCGAATCACACAAGCATACGGCCGTCGAGAGGGAGTGGCGAGAAAAGGGCTATCCGACCATTAACTGGGAAGCATTTGAGCAGCGCATCGAGCCGCACTTGGAGAGTCTCGACCGAATTCTGGAGCCAGAAAGCTCGTCGTTCTACAGAAACATTTTGGACACCAAGCTCAAGAGCGGCGAGGCCAAGAACTTTCGGCTTGACATGCATGGTGAGGGACTGGAAGATATCTCGTGCGGCTACTACGGCACCCGTGGCGCTACTAAAATGTATATCCACCGATCGTCTCATGACATGGAACTGGCAAGCTAATGCATCACTTTCCTAGGCTCGAACGTATCATGGTACGATACGCCCGCAAGCTGCGTCGCCTGGGCTCTGAGGATCAGATAGTCAATACAGCGGGCGTGGCCGGGTACGCGCAAGCCGTTCTGGTACCCGAGTTGGCGATGAGGCTTGTCAAGGAAGATATGAAGGTGGATGACGACCAAGCGAGACAAATTCTGCGGGACAGTATGGAGCTTGGGGAAGCTATGAATCCGGAATTGAGTGACAAGATCGCAGTCAAAGAGGCCGATGAACCCGGTGTGCAAGAGGGAATGACTGTTTGATTGTGATTGGTGGCTTTGCTGGCTGGGAATCCCTCTCGCGTTCTATTCATGTATGTTTTACTACGAGTGATACCTATTTGATCTGTGCGAGAACTAGTCCGATCTTCAAAGCAATGTACGACAACTGGAGAGTGGAGTTTTGCGAAATGGTGTGCGATTCCGTGATTGTGAGTACTGAGTGCACACTATGGAGTAAGTCTGGTTGTTGAAAGGATTGACATGCTTATGCATGGTATTTATTCCTACTTTTATGAGCGTATATAATAAATCATAAGAAATACTGTAATAGTATACTAGCTATAGAAGATTATTCAATGAGCATACAGTTAATTTGAATAGATGTTGATTTACTATTACTATATAAGATCTTAAAGATCTTATTCAGATTTTTTAAATCTTTCGGATTATAGAAGTGTTTCTTATTGGCTGCTACTCTATAAGATGGGTTTGGATTATTTACTGCCAGGGGAATGGTTTGAACAAGTTGAGATTGATCTTTAGCTTCAGACTTGCTGTCCTAAACAAACGCATTCTTTTCTGAAGGAAGACTGGCGTTTCGTGAAGCTTCCGAAACTGGATTCCACCAGAGGCCTACGAACAATCCTCATTCCTGCCCTGGATGTACTTGCCTATCTTCTGGCGTGCCCTGCACAACCTGTATAGGATATGTGACTACTGGATTTCCAGTACAAAAGACAAACAAGTTGCTTTTTACATTATTCTCTGCTTGCCACTGCATAATGGTTCGTCTCCTGATGGAAGCTTCCTGGGTAGCTTGGCTTGAGTGGAAAATGGCAGACTACTCTCGAGTCAGGAGCAGCTAGGCTTTGATGCATTAGACAGTGCTTTAGGAAGGCGTCTACAACTGTCCATCAGAACAACCTCGCTTTCTGTAGCGTAGCTGTAGGTTTGCTAGATTCAACAACGTTAAGCACGTAATTGTGGTGTAGTGTTGGAATACAGATCCGTGGATTGCAACATGATGAGGGCATCCTTGCCTTGTGAATCAAGATCTTCTTTCACATCCTCTTCAATCGTTCTTCATTCTTCGTCTTCACTCTTCGTCTTCTTTCTCTTGTCATCTATAAATCCCATTCGTCAAATTATCAAGTACTAGAACTATCCTTTATACTCAACAGGAGTACCTCCATCCCATCCAATATCAAAATCCGCTTTCTCATCCTCACTGACACCCACGGCCACGAGCTCCCCCGAAAAGTGCTCCCAGCACCACGCCGATGTAGCGATCCACTGCGGCGACCTGACCGACAGCTCTTATCTGACCAAATTCCAAACCACGAACCAGCAGCTCCAACGGCTGGACGCACCCCTCAAGCTGGTCATCCCCGGCAACCATGGCTTCACCCTGGACACCGCGACCTTCCAACAGAAGGTCAAAGCCAGCGGCCTTGCGAACGAAGATAACCACCGCCTCGTGCGGCAAGTCTACGGGGACTATGAGGAAGTCCGAAGAAAGCTCTTCACCCAGAAACTCCAGCAAAGCAGCGAAATTACCCTGCTGGACGAAGGCATCCATGTCTTCACCCTGGCCAACGGTGCGCGGCTCACCGTCTACGCCAGTCCTTACAATCCCTCGCTAGGTGACTGGGGCTTCCAATACCACCCGGACACGGGCCATGATTTCCAGTTCGACGGCAGCGGCGATAGATCGATGTGGTCATCACTCACGGCCCACTGCGAGGCATCATGGATTACACCAGTGATACACATTCGCGCGGACGACGAGCCGGCTGCCCCAATCTGTTCAAGGCCAACTCACTTCACGGCCATCGACTACGGACGCTCGACCGTCATCAGTAAGCTTGCCCGGCTGGTGGAGCCGGGGAAGGGGGGAGGAGGCTCCGGCGGTCATGGAAGCGAGCCACTGCTCGGAGGATTCGGTTCCGTTGAAACCGGGGGAGCACACGCTGTTTGTGAGTGCCGCGGTACAAGGATGCAGTGCTGAGGTTCCGGTGCATCCGCTTTGGCAGATCGATCTAGAGCTGTCGCGTGCGGTGCCGCCGCATGGTGAGAACAGCGAATAAAACCTCATATAGCATCGGTACCGCACTGTAGGTGATCTGTTGAAGTGTATGAGAATTGACTACATTTATCGCTAGTGATTGAGATTTTGGGGTAAAGGGGGCCCCCGATTGAGAGTTAAGCCGAGCAAAGCCTCGTGTACCGACTTGTCCAAAATACTATAGAGAACTGTACGAGATATCCGGCTCGGGCAAGTATCCTCGTATGAGTTTCAATATTCTACGGCCTTGAACAAGGTTTCAGATTACATTCCTAGGAGCCTTTTGCTCTACGCAGTGTTGTGCAACTGCGATATTTCAACTTTTACCAGCTTTGGGTTCTGGACTCGCAGAGAGTCCCCACGCTACGAATTGGCGGCCCCTGAGTCAGTTTACCCTTTGAACTACCCGCGAAAGTTCTCGACCAGGTGGACGGGTGAAGAGCAGGTGCAAAGGTGGTAATCATGATTTCCTGGACTGACGCACTAAGTACGGAGTAGCTGTAGTACACAGTATACAATGCCGAGACTTGTCACAGTGGAGATTTGGACTGATAAGATAAGTTAGGAATGCTGATTCATCCGGTGCCAGGTGGAGGTGCGGTGCGGAGGTGGAGGTGTCTCCAACTGATAAGCCAACCAATTGAACCAACCCCCTCCGTCGTCATCTCTGCTTCCAATTTACTCATTTATCCTCTCCTCACTTCTACTACTTCTCCTCCTTCTTCTTCTTCTTCTCTCTCTCTCTCCTCCTTCATTCTCCATCCTTTCTGCGATGGCTCATTGGGTCTAGAATTGGCCCATCCAATTACAATTCATTATGCTCCCTGATATGAGGGAGAAGAAAGCCATGGCTCCCTCGGAATCCACTCCGTTGCTCACGGCCGTCACTATCGCGCCGCGGCGGTACCGGTACCCTCACCACGCCCTCCGACGATCCTGTAATTTCATTCTAGGCTTTATCCTCGCTGTTTCAGTCCTTCTGTTTCTCACCCCTTCTGCTATCCTTCCTCGTGAACATGGGTCCATCTGGTCCTACCTGCCTTGGGCAAATCCATTCCCCCATGCCTCGTGGCCTCACGGCCATGGATTAGGCTTCGAAGAGCTGCAGGCTCTACTCCAGGAAACCCCGTCTGCCGAGAAGGCTCGGGAATGGAGTAACTACTACACCGCCGGGCCTCATTTGGCCGGCAAGAATCTGAGCCAGGCAGTATGGACCCAGGAGCGGTGGCAGGAGTTTGGAATCGAGGATACCAGCATTGTTGCCTACGACATCTTCCTCAACTACCCCGTAGATCACCGTCTGGCCCTTCTGAAGAAGCAGGGCGATGCCACCGAGGTGACCTTCGAGGCCACCCTGGAGGAGGATATTCTGGAGGAGGACCACACGAGCAATCTGACTGATCGCGTGCCGACCTTCCATGGTTACTCGGCGAGCGGGAATGTCACTGCACCCTTTGTTTTTGCCAACTTCGGCACCGTTTATGACTTCCAGGATCTGATCGATGCGAACGTCAGTCTGGCCGGCAAGATCGCCATCTGCAAGTATGGCCGCATCTTCCGCGGCCTGAAGGTCAAGAGAGCACAGGAGCTGGGAATGGTGGGTGTCATTCTCTACGATGATCCGGAGTCCGACGGAGATATCACCGAGGAGAACGGATACGAGGCCTATCCGAACGGTCCCGCGAGGAACCCCAGCGCTGTTCAGCGTGGTAGTACGCAGTTTCTCAGTAAGTTTCTCCCTCTCTATACTATCAACCTACACGCTTGCCTGGGTAACTGATCGTGACGCTTAGGCATAGCACCTGGTGACCCGACCACCCCCGGGTACCCCTCTAAGCCCGGCTGTGAGCGTCAGGACCCGTTCAACTCGATCCCGTCTATCCCCTCCCTGCCTATCTCATATAAGGAGGTGATCCCACTTCTGAAGGCACTGAATGGTCATGGCCCCAAGGCATCCGACTTCAACAAGTGGTGGCAGGGCGGTAAGCTGCGTTCCAAGGGTGTGGAGTACAACATCGGTCCTACCCCCGATGATGTCGTCATCAACCTCTACAATGAGCAAGAGTACGTGACGACGCCCCTTTGGAATGTCATTGGAGTTGTGAAGGGACACATCCAGGACGAGGTGGTGATTCTGGGGAACCACCGCGATGCGTGGATTGCTGGTGGCGCGGGTGACCCCAACAGTGGATCAGCCGCGATGAATGAGGTGATCCGCAGTTTTGGAGAAGCCCTCAAGGCCGGCTGGAAGCCGCTCCGTACCATTGTGTTTGCCAGCTGGGATGGTGAAGAGTACGGATTGCTGGGCTCGACGGAGTGGGTGGAAGACCAGCTCCCGTGGCTCACCAAAGCCAACATTGCCTACTTGAATGTGGACGTGGCCGCAGCAGGGACCGTCTTGGAGCCACGGGCTAGCCCGCTCATGAACAAGCTGATCTACGAGGTGACGGGCTGGGTACAGTCTCCTAACCAGACCGTGCCGGGTCAGACCGTGCGAGACGTCTGGGACGGACACATCTCGACTATGGGCAGTGGCAGCGACTTCACAGCCTTCCAAGACTTTGCGGGCGTCGCTAGCTACGACCTTGGCTTTGGACGTGGCCCTAAGGATCCCGTGTACCACTACCACTCGAACTATGATAGCTTCGACTGGATGGACCGGTTTGGAGATCCGAACTGGAAATATCATGAAGCTTGCACCAAGATCTGGGCGCTGGCTGCGGCCAAGCTGGTCGAGACTCCGATTATTGCCTTCAATGCGACCGACTACGCTCTGGGGCTTGAGCAATACCTGAGCCAGGTCAAGCCGGCTGCAAAGCAGCTTCCAAAGGGCACCTTCTTTGACTTTGCACCTCTCGACCAGGCTATCGCCCAATTCCAGGCGGCCGCCGCGCGATTTGATGCTCATGCCGCGGAGCTGGGCTCGCAGCTGGACGAAGATGTGCCATGGTACCACTGGTGGAAGAAGGTCCGGCTCCTCTTCCAAATCCGCGTGGTGAATGATAAATACAAGAGCATCGAGAAGCAGTTCTTGTATCAGCCTGGACTGGATGGTCGCAGCTGGTTCAAGCACGTCGTGTTTGCCCCCGGCATCTGGACGGGTTATTCTGGGGCGACTTACCCCGGACTGGTGGAGAGTCTGGAAGCGGGCGATTTGACAAACTCCCAGGTATGTTCTGATTTGCGGATTAGTAACATAGGGTTACTATGGCTAACTCTAAGTGTCAGAAATGGCGCGCGATTATTCTGGAGCGCATCGAAGCGGCCACTCGGCTGCTGCAGTAGAGTCGGAGGCGGCGTGCAGGATTGCATGCCAGCTGACCGCAAGGTGCATGCAAGGACGAGCTCGGCAGAGCTGGCTGGGCTCACCTGTAATTCTGAAAGTGTCTCACTGTAGACGTTATTTCACTTGAACAGCTGTAACAGCTGTTATTTCTAAGACTCTAGTTGGAAGCCCGACTGGGGAGCTGTTAGCTGTAGTTCTGCGGAAACGGCGGGGAAAGCAATGAAAATGTAGTGAATCTGACCCACCCAGCGGGATATAGTCTTTAAAGCACCTATAGCAGATAAGCAGCTAAGCAGCCACAGTAGAAATAACTATGGAATCCGTGAGCTGACAAGCTCTTAGTGTCGGTCTGTTTGGTGGTGGTTGATCATCTGCGGTCACACGCCCTCTTAGTCCCTTCTGTGCCTCGCATTTTTCTTCTCGGGCTTTTTCTTTTCTACCTTTTACTTCCCCCTTTCCCAACCCCCTCAATTCCTTTGCTCCTTTTCTTTTCTCACTTCTGTTCATGTAAAAGAACTTCTCGCCAACTGAGCACGGTCTTCCCTGAACAAACATGTTGAAGAAAGCCCCTCAGCTGCCTGTGCGGCAGCTGCTCATTCTTTGTAAGTCAGAATCTGTCCCGCGGAGTTTTAGAAAGTTACATCCATGCGCCATGAAAGTCCGATGAGACCCAAGCTGACTCCGACCTCTGCTCACCATCACCACAGCAATATGTCGCTTCGCAGAGCCTGGTATGATTCTTCTCAATGGGGAGTAGGGGGTGTCTGTATAGCCAAACGTCTTCATCCTAACAGCTTGCTACACTCCAAAATAGTGGTCCTCACCTCCGTCCTCCCCTACCTCGTAAGTACTTATCTCGACTTCTCCTTTAGATCTAGCATGAACTGACCCCAAGGCAGCCGGAAATGATTGAGTCTGTCGGCGTTCCTAAGCATGAAATCGCCAAGTGGGTTGGCATCACCAGCGCCGTGACCGCCTTCAGCCAGGCCGCCATGGCCGTCACCTGGGGCACGCTCTCGGACACGGTCGGCCGCAAGCCCGTGATCTTGCTCGGGTTGACCTGCACGATGGTCATGTCGCTGGTGTTCGGGCTCTCGCGGAGCCTGGTGATGCTGGTGGTCGCGCGCGGCCTGCTGGGCCTGATGAATGGCAATGTCGGCATCATCCGCACCATGGTCGCCGAGATGGTGCCGGAGAAGGAGTTGCAGCCGCGCGCCTTCAGCATCATGCCGCTGGTGTGGACGATCGGGAGCATCTTTGGGCCGGCGTTTGGTGGCGCGCTGGCCCGGCCCGCGGAGAAGCACCCCGCGCTGTTTGGGGACTCGGTGTTTCTGCGGAAGTATCCGTTTGTGCTGCCGAACATGGTGGCAGCGGGGTTATTTGTGTTGGGGATTGGGACGGGGTTTTTGTTTCTGGAGGTGAGCGGCTCCATTTCAGAAGGTAGTTAACTAACATAAAGGAGAGTGCTGACGAGACGCTTGCGCCAGGAAACGCTAGCCGCGAAAAAGGATCACCGGGACTATG
The DNA here is from genome assembly GCF_003184585.1 of Aspergillus saccharolyticus JOP 1030-1. Classification (NCBI taxonomy): domain Eukaryota; kingdom Fungi; phylum Ascomycota; class Eurotiomycetes; order Eurotiales; family Aspergillaceae; genus Aspergillus; species Aspergillus saccharolyticus. Next base: position 310,120 of record NW_020290638.1, on the reverse strand, counting down.
GACTCGTGCTGGGTCAGGCTTTGACGCGTCCGTGTCGGAGTGCCAGGTCTGACAAGAAGTCACGGCTCTCAGCGGCAATCGCAGGAGCTGATGAAGAACGAACGGCCTTGTTAGGGCAGCGCCGCCGTGCAGGTAAGAAAGCCCGCAAGCCCAGCTGGGCGGAGGTGTTCTCGCCGCAGTCCAACCTGATTCTCGTGGCGTACTCGCTTATGTCCATGCACACTATGGCGTTCGACTCGTTGCTACCGGTGTTTCTGCATACGCCCGTGCAACAGCTCGAGGGGAACCCGGACGTGCATCTGCCGTTCAAATTTATTGGAGGGTTTGGCGTGGGTAAGTGTGTTTCCGCTTGTACTTTGTCCTGACACTAAGTTCTGATCCCATACTGATATGTCTGGAAAAATCAGACTCCCAGACCATCGGGATCTACTACACCTTGATCGGCATCATTGGCATGATTGTGCAGTTCATGATCTTCCCGGTGGCTGCCAAGCAGTACGGCGTGCTCAATTGCCTCAAGGTGGTCTCCATCGTGTTTCCAATTTTGTACCTGGTGACCCCGTTCACGGCGCTGGTGCCGGGCTCGCTGCGCCACGTGGTCGTGTTTCTGTTGATGCTGGGCAAGCTCTCGGCCTCGATCTTCGGGTTCCCGTGCACGACGATCCTGCTCACCAACTCGGCGGCCAGTCTGAGCGTGCTAGGGACGTTGAACGGGGTGGGGACGAGTGTCAGCGCCATTGGACGGGCGATTGGGCCGGCGTTGACGGGCTCGGCGTTCTCATTTGGCGTCAAGCGGGGGTACATCATCATTCCGTGGTGGCTTTTGGCGGTCTTTGGTGCGGTCAGTGCCATTCCGGTGTTTTGGTCCGAGGAGTCGGACGGGTTTCATGGCAAGGAGGAGGTGGAGGAGGAGGAGGAGGATGCAGAAGAGGAGGATGGTGGATATGGGGCTACCTCCCGACGCGGCTGAGGTTGAAATGGTGAGGGCTTTGATGTCAGGGAAAAGTACATTGCGATTCACTTGCGAAAGACTAGGCATCGTGCATGCTTGGTGCACATGGCATACTATGATACATAGCTAAGTTTACGAGATATGATGATAGATGACAGCGATAAATTATGACTGAGTACTATCCTAAGTTTGTCTCTGTTGATTAAATTCAAACTAGAGGCTTGACGCTAGATGTTTGGAGTTTTCCAGCGTGAATTAGAGGAGAGAATACTTACCATGATATTCATTCTGTACATATCCGTGGATGAACGAATATAGCCAGGCTAAAGTAACGACATGACGGATAGACTGCATCCGAGTCTATTGCGCTTGTCTAAATAGCGCCAATTCTCTGACTGTGCTGTGATATATTGATAAGAAATACTCCAGTTATACCAGGTATCAAGTGAAACACATTGTGTGAATGGGTTTCTATCCACATGTGCATGGGTCTACCAACTTGGAGTTATTGGATCAGAATGCTATTTCAGCAGAGAAGCTCTTCTCGTGGTGGGGATCATCTTGTGAAGAGATTAGCCCATGTGGATCAGCACCGATCACCAGTATTACTATTTTTCCACAGGAGGATCTCAGCAGACCAGCATTCGTGATCATCATTCCATATTGATGGAAACTCAACTATATGTCGGGAAAACAGCGGTGCTAGAAGGGTCCGCGGAACCGGGAATTTTAACTAGTACAGTAAGTACAGTATACATCATCGTATGACAATAGTCATTACTGCAGCTAAACAGCTAATTCATCGACACAATAGTCAGCATCGGCCTCATCTTATAGAGCCGCATCGCTATATGATATAAAATTATTATTGTGGCATTCAAAGTCGCTTCTGCACAGTAAGACAGCAAGTAGCCGGCCTGGGTGGCCTGAGACGTATACGTATGACGACTATACGGAGTAGGAAGCCAATCGGGTTCGGATGAAAATAATCGGGCCCGGCCAGGCCAGGGGCGTTGCCAAATGTGGTAGTTACCACCCTACCGGTCGGCCAGTACCTTACGCCGTATAGTATATCATTACCTTACTCCGTATAGTATACCTAACCTACATACACAGTCTGGTGTTGTCATGGGTGTAAATGGGTAAAATAGATTACCACGTAGACTTTAACTCCGATCCTCCGTCCTGTTGTGTGGCTCCATAGCTTAGCTGATACATAAAGTGTGAGCTTAACTTATATAACTCAACGTCGTCTGCCTGTAAGCAATAGCTAAGTACCTGGTAAGTAGGTATCAAAATCCTGCAACACCTTAGGTTGAAAAGATCCAATACCTAACCAAGACCTCAATCCCCATCTGAGCTAAACAGCTTTAAAACATCATCTGTTTTTTTTTTTTTTACCTTGCTGAAACAATCCACACTCGTCCTCCTCCTAAACTCCTCCTCCTCCCATTGACAATTAAACTCATAACCACACTGACAACCCACCACAATGGTATATAACCCCCTTCCCCCAATCCCCCCAATCCCCCATTTCCCCTTGAACGTCGTCCAAATCCATACTAAACAAGAGCTGGAATCCCCAAATCAGTCAACCTCAGCACTAACCCTTGGCCTCCTCACCTCCCTCGGCGGCACAATCGGGTACCTGCGCACGGGCTCCGTCCCCTCCATCGTGGCCGGCCTCGCCGTCGGCGCCCTCTACCTGCTCAGCTATGTGCGGCTGCGCGCGGCGCAGCCCTACGGACCGGAACTGGCGCTGCTGGCCTCGCTGGTGCTGTCGGGCAGCTCGATCCCGCGCGCCATCCGGTCGGGCGGGTCGAAGCCTGTTCCCGTGGTATTGAGTTTGGTGGCGGTTTATGGCTTGGTGGTTTTTGGAGGATTGGTTTGGGGGAAGTGATAATCATCCATCCCTCCCTTCGGAGGGGGCGCGGGATTTGGGGGTGCTGTGTGGGGTAACTACTGTAGGATGGGTATAGGCGGTCTGCAAATTGAATCTGAATCTTTTACTAGCTGGTTGTTTATGAATGAGAATACTGTGTGTTGTGACCTTTCTTCTTTTCGGGAGTGTTGGATTCTGTTGGTATGCGTCTTCTACATGAGGGAGGGAGGGAAGGAGCGTCGGTGTGGTAGATTGAGCTTAGTAATTGGGTTGGAGACTATAGTAAGTTACAGTATCTGTAAGAGGGAATAAATAGTGTTTCCCTCTGAGTGTACCCCGTGAGACAGCAGCATCAACATAGTATCAATCATTCAATATTTATCGAGTTAAGTGGCCTACCTTCTAGACGAACTTACATATTCATAAAACCCCCTCTCCCGAAACTTCCACACCAACTCCATTGGCCCGGCAACAATCGAAGATATCCCTGGAATGGTTCGTTCTCGAAGAAGAAAAGAAGAAACGCAGCAGAAAGGTTCTTCACTCACCAACTTCTCTTTTCCTCGGTGGTGCATCGGTGCACCCAAGAAGCCGGGGCCTGCCTACCACTGCCACCAGGTCAAGTAGTAGCTAGCAACAAGACACGATCAAAGGCCATTGATTCATGTGACGTGGTGAGAGCAAGAGAACTTAGCTGTTGTGTATTGCGTCTTCATTTTTCATCTTTTTTTTTGTTTTGTTTTTGCAATGCTTCTGCTGTGCTTCTTTTCTTCTTCGATGGCTCGTTCAACCGTAGGCATCTGCGCAACCTAATCCGTCGCATCCACCACCGTATCCGATTCCCGGATCGCTCCCACCACTACCGCGGATGGAAGCTCTTCAAGTACCGTCTCCCCTCGCTGGTCAGGAACATATGCGTACCTTGACAACCTTGCCATCTTCTCCTCCGGACTGGTCTCGTTGTCCGAGTACACCAGTCGCGCCTTGGACTTATCCTTCTTGGGCTTCTGCTCCGCGCTTTCGACGGGCTTGCCCGCGGTTGTGGTCGTCGTGGGAGGGGTCGCCGCCGCCGCTTCCACCTGTTTCGCTGCCCCGGAAATCAGATCGTCCACAGAGCCAGAAAACCCGGCGCCTTCCGCCGCTCCTGGAGCCTTGTCGGCCCCGTTCATGGTCGTACTCGGAGGAATCGTGTGGCCCATGTGCATCTGTTGCATCTGGTATGCGTTGACCTGCGGTGCCCCGACCGCTGGACGCTGAGGAAGACCAGGCGCGGCAGGTAAGCCGACAGAACGAGGCGGGAATGCGCCTCCGGGCTGAGGCGGAGTGTGTGTTTGCGGTGGAGGCTGTTGCGTCGGGTATGGCGAGGGAGCACCACCGTACGGCGGTTGGCCAGGGACTGCAGTCGGGTACGGCTGCGGGGAAAAGGCTGTAGCGGGGGAATACTGCGCAGTGGCCTGGCCGCCAGGCGAGAAGGTCGGATACACGGGGCTGGCCGTTTGTTGAGGGGATTGCTGGAAGGGAGAAGCGGTGGCGGCGGGGGCGCCGTAGGGCTGAGGGTATGAGAATTGGGAGGTAGTGGTCGCAGGCGCTGGTGCAGTGGAGGTTGCAGCCTGTCCAGAAACACCCAAGACATCAGCATAAGCCCCCAGATTATCTCGGCGAAAGAGAGGAAGAGACAACTTACATATCCACCCATCGTCGGCGTCTGCCCGGCTCCCACAGGCGTGGCCTCGCCACTGCTGCCGCCCGCACGAGCCTCGGCCATCTTTGCCTTATGTTCCGCCAGCCGTTTTTTGAGATCCGACACGCTCTCCAGCTTAGGCTTCTTCGCCGGTTGTCCGCCCGCGGCTGTCGTCCCGGGAGGCGGATTGCCTGTCACGGCCTGCCGCTCGGCCTCCGCCTGCTGAAATTGCGTCGCGACCCGCTGGTTGTGCGCCTGGATCACATCCTCGGGGACACCCTCCATTCCGAAGATCTCGACATCGAGACCAGATCGATTCGGCAGAGCATTGTCGACCGCCGTAAGCTGTTCCTTGTGTACCTGACTCATATGCACGGACAAGCCTGGAGAACGAAATAACGGTCAGAATGACTTTTCCAACTTTGATTCGTAAAGCAAGCAGAACTCACCACCCGCAGTGTTGAGCCTACGCCCGCATCGCTCGCACTTGAAGTGTTTGGCTTTCTGATGTGAGATAAGAATCTTGAGGTCGTCGAAGTCGCGCTCGCAGTAGTAGCACCACGGGCGAGCTAGTACTTCTTCTAACGTGGGTCCGCGTCTTTTCTTGCCCATTGTGTGATTTGCGAAGCTGGTAGCTTCAAGAAGAGGGGGACGAGAGAAAGGGTGGTGGAGTAGTCTGAGATGAAGTGGTTCTGAGCGCAAGTGAATCGCCGCTGATGGAGATTGAGGTTGAGTGATCGGTGTCACGTGCTACACATGGATGCGTCAATGGTCACATGATACGACATCATAGCTTTTGAACATCAAGCTGTAAGTAAACTACGGGTATAAGCATCAGGGTGTGTGATTTTTGTCTTTTGCTTCATTTCTCAACGCTGTAGAGACTAATGTGTTACGTCAAGCTGGAATCATGCATCCTGCCAGATAAAAGAAACCCTGCACAAGCTCCATCACCGAGCAGCATGTGAAAGTATCTCCTGGGAAGAATAAGTCTCGTTCGAAATGAAAGTGTTCAATGATCATTATATTACATCTACTAATACTTTTCAAGTTCCAACCATCAGCTTCCTTCCGACAATGTACATCTCCCCAGAGCCTTGGGAGCTTCACTGATATCACAACAGACCTGGTGATGCAACGCGGATTCTCACAATAATACAATAGAATAAAGCCCCGGCGCCAATCGCTTGCAAGACACGAGAAAGGAACAAAACAGACAACAAGCACAGTAGACCTAAGAATCTCCTGTCTCTTTCACAAGGATGGTGGTACATATGCACAAAAAAACACGGTAATGTACACGGTGCCTCCAAAATTATCCTGGGGTTTGTGCGGTAGAGTTCAAGATGACAGGTCGATGCTCTTAAGCAGGCCGCGGATGGGCTGGGTGTGGTAGCTGAGGTGGACCGTATGGACTACTGTAGAACTCGGGATAAGGAGTGCGGTAAGGTTGAGGCGCCGGCTGCTGAAATAGAGTGTGAGGTCCAGGGAAAGGGACTCCCCGGGTATCAATGGGTGGATAAGGATTCAGAGAAGGTCGCGGCGCAGGCAGCGGCGCCAACTGAGGATGGGGCGGATGACCAGGAGCCAAAGTAGGGGGTGCAGCAGGCTGGATCGGAGCTGGAGCTGGTGCGATTCCCTGCTCGATCCTGGGCCCTCCATAGCCCGGACTGTCCATTTTCTTCTTGCGTGGCCCAGCTTTGGGCGGTTCGGAAGCCTTTCGAGCAGCTTCCGCTGCGCGGTCCGCCTCAATCTGAGCTTTGGAGCGTTTGGGATTGCGAACCCGCCCCTCTTTGTTAAACCGGGCCCAGTGGTTGAGCATGGCTTCTGTCCGTTTCGGGTTCTTTGAGTTGGCGATCTTCTGTCGTCGAGCAAGCTCGGCAGGATCGATAGAATCCTCTGGGGTGCCTCCCATTGATGTGCCTGCTGGAGGTGCAGCGGGCTGATTAGCACTCGGCGCTGGCTCAATGGGCGCCAATTGAACGGTTCCAGGTCGGACCTGCATAATCGCGGCGGTAGGTTTCTCGATGCGAATTGTCGACGAACGGGGAGGGGCCACTGGCGCTGGCGCTTGGGACGACTCGGATGAGCCATTGATCCCCATTGTTCGAATGCCGCCACGCCCCCGCCCACGACCGCTACCACGACCGCGCGTGGCAAACCGAATTGGCGGAGCGGAGGCGGAATCGGATTGATCCTCGACATCTGTACCTTGGCGGCGGGCGCGGGTGCGTCGTTGACGTGGATAGTCTTCTGTTTCCGCCGGGGCGGGTGAATCTGTAGCAGCCTCGTCTGAGACTGACGACGCCTTCTCTCTATTGGCTGCCTCTAATTCCGCAGCCTTACGCTTGCGCGTAGCCTTACCAACAAAGTCCTCCCGAGGCGGATTCTGGAATTTGGGCACGTGCTCCACTCCGAACTTCATGATAGTAGGCCAGCCATCTGGGTTGGGGTGGTTGAGCCCGAGCTTGGCTGTCATTTTGCGGTACTGGGCTGGGGTCGGTTTGAAGCCGCCTTGGGTGAACGGATTTTGCCAACCGACCTTATCTTCCTTCGGCTCATACTTGTATCCGTAAAGCATAGACTCTTTCTTGTCTTCAAAGACTTGCGGCCTCAGCAGTTTCCTAGGGTCGCTGGTGGGCTTAGCGTTGTGTCGGGTCGCGTGCTTGTTCAACTTTTCGATAGCTAGATACTCATCTTGCCATGCCTTGAGCGCAAAAGCGACATTTTCAGTAATAGCATAGAGCTCCTCGTATGAACGGTGTTCGGGGTCTCGAAGCTGACTTAGAAAATCCTCAAGGGGTGTGATCTCGAGGAATTCTCCTGGAGCGACCTTAGATACCTTGTACGGTTCTGGTCGGTCTCGCAGTTCCTCATGTGCTTCGCGCTTCTTGGGACGCTTCGACTCCTTGACCAATGTGGACCATGACTGTTCAAGATTGGCAGTTTTCTCATCATGATCAGTGCAGAACTTGTGAATGTCATGGACGTTCCAGAGGTTGTGGAGACGTTGATCCAAAGTCACGGGATCCTGAGCGCGCGAAAATTCATGTAACTGACTCGACAAGCCATCGATTTCAGGAGCGTCAGCTTCTGGCTCTTCGCCATCAGCATCTTCTGGGAGTTTGTAGGTCTCATCGTCAACTTCGGTCGAATCGGCCACGCCGTTTTCTAGAGCGTTGTTGACATGGTTGTCGTCGTCATCCTCAGCTTCCTGAAGATCACTTGCGTCAACCTCTGCATGCTCGTCCACGCTTTCGTCGTCCCCTTGCTCTTCGTCGTCTAACTGTGACTGATCATCATCGCCGCCGCCTGAAGCCAGACGATGCATCTTAGGTGCAGTGAGGTATGGATGCGCAGTAGCAATATGGTCTTTCATAACATTATTCTGAGAATCAGAACCTTTGTTGTACTCAATAAGCTTTCCGCACAGCGTGCATTTAGTCCATTGAGTCACAGGAGAAGGGGATGGGGAAGCCTGGGTTGAGGTAGAATGAGCATTGAGTGGCTCGGAGAATTGTCGGCGCAGAGGGGAGTCCTGGCTGGCCATGTCCGAAGTATGGCTGTCCACTTCCAAGTCGCTTTGAGCGACAGAAGCCATTGCGACGCCAGAAGAGAAGATCAGGAGGAGTGGTCTGAAATCAACTCAGATAGGAAAGGTTTATTCCGACGAAGGGAATATCTGAATCACCCTTCTAGATGCCCAAAGTCGGGGTCTAAAGTCGCGTCAGTGAAGAAAACTTGGGGGACGAAAAAGTTCGCTTGTGGTGCCAAGCCGCCATAAGTAACTGCAGCGCAAGCTTCTACACCAGATGTCCCGAGGAGGGAGGGAAGAGACAGACGAGACCCCAGAACACAATCGCAGCTAAAGCAGCAGTAACATGGGTGAAAACATTGGGCAGCTCTCTAGCGATCCATAGTAGATCAAACGTTGACAGAAACGTGGCAGGCAGATTGTTGTAGGCACAAGGAGGCAAAAGTAAGGCTCGGGCAGGTGATATGTAACATACCTTGAACGCTGAAACAGAGCCAGTCTGTGTTGCAAAGCGAGAGATCGACAGTAAGGATAGGAAAAGAGGGCAGCCCGTTCTTGAGAACGAGATATGAGCCAGGAGAACCACGATTTGTTGCTTACAGAGGAGAGTAGAGGGTGGGTTTGGTCGCGAATGGTAGACAGGGATAGTAGGTAGAGGTGTACTTCTGGAAATGGAAAGGTAGAGTTTGAGCGGGTAAGCAGGGGAAAAAAACGATGGCCGCAGCCACGGGCCAAACAGAGATCGCAGTGGGGGGAGGAATAAAGCCTCAAGACCAAGGCTGGCTTGTGTATGAAGGGGAATTGTTATGGAAAGTAGATAGATAGCAAGCAGAGCTTGTTGAGGGTGACGCGAGTGGAGAGCGACTAGTAAGTAGTCAGGTGTGTGGACACCAGTGGTAAGTGTAAGTGGTAACAGTGGGAAGTATGAAGTCTGCCGGAACAGAAGTAGGCAGATGGGCGAAAGGAAGAAGGGAGAATGAAAGTGGAAAAGGGAAGGGAGCCAGCGGTAACCCAAACGTGTGTAGAAGTGGGGAAGACTTTTCAATACAGGATCTGAGGTCCAAAGCAAATAGGAGGAGAGTAGTTGGAGAGAGGATTGTGGGATGTGTGGTAAGTAGTAGTCGAGGATGAATGCTTTGGGGGAAGAGGGAAAAGAAAAAGCGACTAACTAGAGTTTGTAGTCTACTACTTACTACTACAGCCAGCAAGTCGCCTTCACACTCACACTCAAGTATCCGTAGTTCGAGAACACACACACACACACACACACACACAAGCAACAGTGTAAGTTACTAGTAGTTTACTTTAACTAAGGTAAGTACGGAGTAAACTAAACTAACTTCGTACCTCTCCGTGACCGTACCTTACACTTATTACCCTTTCCCTACCAGCTTTGACCCACTTTATCAACGAATCTATAACTCTGGATGTTCCGGAAGAAAGCCATGTTCCGGTCCGATCCCTCACGCAGCCGTTCTATTAGCCTACGAAACCAATAACAGTCATTGTAGCTGTCTACTCCCCGGTGGTTACCGGACGGTATTTGGTATTTGCCTCCATAAAACAGATGGTTTATGGCAGGCAGGACTACTTGTGTACCGCGTCTTTAACCATGTTTTCCATTCTCCTCATCCTCATCTTATGGTCCCACTAGTCTAGAAAGGTGGAGTAATGGTCGAACAGTAACTAATTGCACTGGCTTGAGATATCTTTCCAGGCTGTAGTGAACGAATTCCTTGAGGACTGTACGGCTTCAACTGCGCCCAAGAAGCACAAGCTCAGCGTCTTCCGCGCTATCGTCGGAGTTGATGCTTGGTAAGTCAGTATCGTCACCCGATGTACGTGACATCATCTTGGGTAGTCAAGAATGAGAAGACTAACAACCAGACCAAGTCGTAGTAGTTTTGAGGGGAATCAACCCTCACACCCATGTCGACAATGGCCTGATTGACGGCGAAAAATCTTATGGTTTGTGCCGACTGGCCCCTTGGCCTGTGGAATGTCCCGGAATGAACCCATGGTGAGCGCACTTTTTATACTCCCTCCACCGAAGGAAAATGATGTCCGAGTGATGAACCCCTTGTAGCTCTGTGGAGCCGGGTTCCTCGCGGTCATCCTTCGCTAATCGACTATATCCAGATTGTATGTCATCATAAACAAACCCTCGAACAACAGCTGCAAATATTTGGTTAGGAGAAACAACCTTTCACCTATGATTGACTCAAAAGGACTAGCTTTTAACTCTCTGAATATGCACAAACACTGTGTTTCAACCTAAATTCAAATATGCCAGCATTTACCATGATTTCTCTCTCCCACATCCAGAGCAACCAAGAACCGACTAACACAATTGTACGCAGCTACCGTCGCCGTAATCTCCACCACCTGCTTATCATCAAAATGATCCTTGACCTCCTGAAAGACTGCATCCGGCACCCTGACCGTCTTGGTCATAGCGTCCGTGTACTTCAGCACTGCGCTCTCGGCCTGACTTAGCACCCTTTCCTGCACTTCGGGACAGATCTCGGGGTGTCGAATGGCCTCCATGGCTTCCTCACTGAAACCTCCTGCACGGAGCAGAGGAGCATGCTGCTCCCATTCGAATAATGCATCATTGAGTACAGCCACGCGACACATGATCATCTCGCGGATAATGGTCGAGAGACTCGTTCTCGTGCGGATGACGCCCATGAAGGAGTTCCAGCCATCCGTGATGGGAAATGAGTGCATCAGTGCTAGATCTAAAGGTAGCAAAGTCCCTGGGGCACGCCGGTCTTGTGTTTGTGCTAGGATCTCGGCTTCCTCGGTATCGCGCACATCTGGCGGATTGGCAACGTATGGAAGGCGCATGATGGATCCTCAGAATGTATGAGGTCACAAGCCGAAGTATATTCTATATTCGTTGTCAATAGCTGGAGTGGTGCTGTCTATCCATTGTAGTGGGCTTTTACCTGGATTTGAAGACCAAGGATCGGTAGTTGGACCTGAACCTGCAATGACCTGGCGCTTAAAGGCCTGGTTGATCAACGTATTAGCAAAAAAAAAATCCTAGATCTAACATACTCAGGCCAGGGTCAGCATTGATCCCTCTTATACTACGAGCCCCCTGCTACTGTCGATCTTCTCTTGTTCGCCTGTAGATATTGGGAGGATCCGCTGTGGAACGACGCTCACGGGGGAAGATTGTGGACATTTTGCACTCTGCAATGATCGACGGGGTTTAACTACTATTGTGTCCCGGTAAAGAGACGGCTGATATTGTATCTGACTCCGATACAATTTTGAGAACTCTAATTTTCTTGACGTGGTCGACTTGCGTATAGGATCAACTAGGGTCTTCGCCACTCTAGTCTCATCTATGCGAATATGATCCAGCTGCCTGTCAACTGGATTACAAGGATTAAGCAGCATGTGAAAGACATAGAGGGTCGTGTGGCAAGACATGGGCCATTCTGAAAACAAGGAATGCTGCAATCCAGATGTTACGAGATATAGATCAGATTCGGTGGATCATTGATTGTGAAGTCGGCGAATCAACACCGGGTCACGTCCGTCATCTGTAAGGAGGTCGGTGGCTACGGTAGAGTATGATCTGACCGTGCAAGCAAGCGGACTAACCATCCGCGCAATCTCGTAGTGAGATCATATCAAATGTCAGCAAAGTCTTTTGTTTCATCACATATACTCTTTGTGGACAAGGAGGCTGTGAGGGAGCGCCTCCAAATTCGGTCCAATGTTTTACACCATGCGCTCTGTCAGCGATGTTCAGATTTTGATAGACATATTGTTGAGGGAATAGGCAACACGGAATAGAAAACAATGCTGGCGGTCTGAGTTTTGTGGACAAGATTCTAACCATATCTTAGTGGGATCGATCGATCTACAAGCGGTGAGAGGAGTGGGTTTCGATCATGGCTAAAATGAAAACATTTCCGTGCAGCGTTTGGCGTGACGAAGATCAGCTTGAGCACTGATTCCGATAACTTGAACTCTTTTTAAGACGGAGCCCCATAAACTTTGACTACCCGTGAGGTGTATCTACAAAAAAATTCTCTCTTGTGTTACTAGTAGTGAGTACTCTTAGAATTGTCTCCATCCGTATTGTCTCGGCCTTCAAGGGGAACAAACAAACAAAACATGAGAAGGATAACAACGATATACTCAAAGTGTTCTACTGTACATACACTGACATGAGTACGACATCGTCTCGAGCAACTGTGGCTCAGAAGCAGCTCCTATGACAGCTCTTATCATAGCTAGATACTTGTTACTTGAACTCGAGCAATCACAATGTTATTCATGCTTATTATCAACTAGGTACTACGGTGGGTTTATACAAGCCTTCATCGACCAGGCGGAAAGCGGCCACGCACCTCTGGCCTCTTGGCACAGGTCATCCTGTCTCCACACCGCCCAAAACAACCCAGAGTACGGCCCCAGAGCTTCGCTCCGCTCTTGGTCGATTCCTCTGTCCGTTGTTTCCCCTCATCGCATAGATAACATCAAAAGTGATCTTAGAACACATCCGAATCCGAACGTCACCATGCGTCCCAAGTCCTCGAAGCCCACCAACGATGAGCTTCTAGCTCAGTTCGACGACTTGACCGTGGAGTCAGCCGTTGATCAAGAATCCTCCAAAACTACCTCCAAACCCACCACCACTGCGACACAGTCGGAACAGGACATTTTCGCCGAGCTAGACAGCCTAACTGCTCAGCGCCCCAGTAGCGGCCCTGGTACTCCACGTGTATCGACAAACGAACCCCGTCCAATTATTAAATCACCCAAGCCCGCTACGGTGGCTGCGACGCCCGCGGCCGGTCGGACCAGCGAGGAGAAGCCCGCCCCGTGGAGGTCAGGTGATAGTGTGCGCGCGACGGTCCCGGAACAGAAGAGCGTCAATGTCCCCCAACCCGAGCCAGAGCAACCAGCCGCAAAGGAGGCGACTACCTCGAGCGGCGGTGGCGGCGGTGGCTGGTGGGGTGGTCTCTTCGCAACTGCTTCGGCTGCCATGAAGCAGGCCGAGGCCGCTGTGAAGGAGATCCAGCAGAACGAGGAAGCGCAGAAATGGGCACAGCAGGTGAAGGGAAATGTTGGTGCACTGAGGGACTTGGGTAAGTTCTTCTCGAGGCCCTATCTCAGGAAGGGGCGCGTGTTAAATTATGATTCTTAGGCGGCGAGCTTCGCAACATGGCTATCCCGACGTTCACCTCCCTAATTCACACCATCGCTCCTCCGATTTCCTCCCATGAACGTCTTCAGATCCATATTACTCATGACCTCTCTGGGTACCCGAGCATTGACCCTCTGGTCTATGCAGTCTTCTCGCGCGTGATGGCTCAGGTGGAGGGCGGCGATCTTCTCGTCATCCAGCGCGGGCACGAGTCAGCTCCTAAGCGCGGGCTCGACATCGGTGGAAAGCAATTCTCAGGACCAGGATGGCACGACGGGCCCTGGTGGCGGACGGTCACTCCCGGTCACCCTCGTACGCTCTCGGCCATCCGTGGCTCCGTGGAAGCTACCAAGCTCGCCCGCGCCAGCGCCGAAGCCTATGCCACCGAATTCTTCGCCTCTCGAGGTGGAGTAGAGGAAGCCGCCAGGCAAGCTACTCAAGACCTCAGTGAGAGCAATCCCGTTCGCAGTAGCGACATCTTCTTAGCCATTCAAGCTATCAGCCAGACCACCGCGGCGGAGCTCTTCCAGGCGGGCCCTACGACTGAGAAAGCTAACCCACCAGGAGTTGTTGAGGCTCCGACGGAGACCGAGGAGGAGGTGGTCTTTGCCCTTTATCTCCATGACCCTATCCACGGCATTGCCTTCCACACACTGTCTCAGGCCGTGCCTCAGAAGTGGATCAACTGGCTTGAGTCCTCGGCGGCTCCGGTCGAGGACCCTAACAGTGAAGATGCCCACCTCCCTCAGACAATCGTGCCTGATGAGATCGCGGAGATCATCGAGAACGGCGGCGTGGACCCCCGCGAATGGGCCGCGGAGTGGATCGAAGAGTCCCTTTCCTTGGCCGTTGGGGTCGTCGCGCAACGTTACGTCGCGCGACGTATGGGTGTCGGCGAGCGGGCGACGGCCAAGGGTAAGATGCGTGCTGAGCAGGCCTCAGTGGTTGAAAGCGGAGCAGGTGAGGTTGCGCGGGCGCTATAACTATGAGGCTCCATGGGATTGGTATGGTACAAATCCTGTTCTCTTTTTCTCCTCTTGTCTGCTTCGGTTTTTCAGAGCTTCCGATGATCAAATGATACTCCTTCATACTTCGTTACTGGTTCATGTTGTTCTTCCTTGCCCTGAGCCCATGGCATTGTCATCTCCTCATTACTTTGGCGCCGTAGCCGGCGTGTTTAATTCATTCCCTTCTACTACTGCGTTCCCATCGATTTAGCGCAACCCGCATACTCAAGCGGGAAATAATCCAGAAATCTGCATAGCCTTTGTTATGTTCGATTCATACGAATTCTCTCAATCCTTCTTCCTTCTAATTACATCCAAACCAGATATCATCAAAGTCATCGAATATCTTGAATGTCCAAGCATAATATGCAGCGAAGAACCAAAAGGAACCGTTGCGGGTATCTAATGTCGCAAAATCATAAGAGGGACGTGAATCATTTGCGTCCGCGTCCATGCATATAAGTATGTTGTCGTATTTTCTTCTTGTTGTTCCATCACCGTTGACCAATCCCCTGGAAGTCGTGCAAGAGATTTTCCTCGGTCGTGACTTTGGGCCACATCACACATCATTCAGCTCCAAAGGCCCCTCCAAGCCAGGGACATGCCAGAAATTCGCACGGAGGGCAGTGACACTAGACGAAGAGAAGAACCCAAGTTAGCTAGCCATCCAAGTGATGCGACACGATAGAGAGAGAGAGAGAGAGAGAGCGGCTTTGCAGCGCGCTTCCCTCCCACCAATCTCTTCTTTGTTGATAACAAAAAAGTTAGGTATACCTGGTACTCCCGTTCAACACGGTATGCGCATCCGTCCCTTCCTCACTGGCCTGCAGCGCTTTCTTCATGTCCAATAGCTGCGCACCCCATTTGAAGTCCCGTTGTCTGAGCGTTGTAGCGGGCTTGTGCTGTGCCTCGGAATCACCATTGACTTGCTCTTGTTGTTGTTGCGCATCGGCCTCGGCGTAGAGATACCCCTTAGCCCAGTAGTAGGGCAGGGTGCGCGTCCACAGCACGGGCCGGGACTCGACATCCTCGCGCATGGGGACGTTGATGTTGTAGAGCTCGACGCGCTCGTCCCAATTCCCGATCAAGTGGTTGACGACGCGCACGGCGAGGCGCGCGGCGGTGGCGATGACGGCGGCGGGCTGCTCCTCCTTGCTGCCGAAAGAGATAGCGATGCCGCGCTTGCCGCAGGTGGCGGCCTCGAGGGCGCCGCCCACGGTGCCGGACGAGAGGTTATAGATGGTGGAGGCGTTGCGGCCGTGGTTGGGGCCGGAAATGACGAGGTCAATGGCGGGGCGGTCGGGGAAGAGGTTGAAGAGGCCGAGCTGCACGCAGCTGGCCGGCGTGCCGTTGTTTATTACCACCCATTCGTCGTTGTTGTCGGTGTTGTCGGTGGCAGAGGTGTAGGTCTCGTTCCAGGTGCCGTCGTTATGGAACGCTTGCGGCGGGACGTAGGTGGCTTTCAGCGGCGCTTCGATGATATGTGCCTTGCCGATCCAGGAGCGGGAAGCGGCTGGGATGGCGACGGAGACGAGGTGGCCTGCGGCTTGCAGAGCGGATACTAGCGGTTGGATGTATGGAGACAGGCGGTGGGAAGGAGGTCCGTCGTCGTTCACGACCTGTAAAAGGATCATATGGTTTTAGTAGAGTCCAAGGCGCAATTGGTGTGGTGAACATGTTATAACATGGTTCATTCGGTCGGACAGAATATGAGAAGCTGGAAGCATACCAGGATATGCATGTTGGGCAGACTGTGCGTGTACTTCGATGATAGGATAGACAGTAGGGTATGGTATGGTATAGACGGTACTCTCGTACTATACTAAAGTATAGAGACAGCTTTTGACAAGAAGGCCGACAGGTTCAGGCTAGACTCGCTTTGGGTCGGATAGGTTCGATGAAAGGGGTTTAGTGTGAATAGTAGGCGGAACTTGCGACTCGTATGTAAGATTTCTCCCAAACTCCGATTCGGCTGCGATTCCGCTTTGCGACCTTCTTTTTTTAAATTCTATGTCTTCCCCAGACAAAAACAAAAAAAAAAGGCATCCTGGCTTTTATAGGGCCGATCCAAGACTGGGCAATCTCTGAGCCCGGGAACCCAATCCGTTCTTTTTCCCTTCCAGACCCCATTTTACCCCGACCGGCGAAGAGAAACCGGGGAGAATTGCAATCGCATCTCGAATCTGGTCGCGGTGAAGCGCTTGACGCTGCGGGGGGCCTCGGTGAGGAATGGGCTGGTCTCAGGACAATGGGTATCGTGGTTATGTTATGACGAGTCCATAACAGCGCATTCTTGCAGGGAGCGGGTCAGGTCGAGGGGGCATATTACCGTCCGAAACAGAACATTACCAACGGGAAGCCGAGGGCCCCGCCGAAAAGAGTCTGCGGTGAAGCTGGCAACACCTTCTGGCATTCGCATCGTGGGGAAAAGCATTCCGATCAGCCACGAATCGTTCGATTTCTAATGGTAAGAAGAATGAGAACCTGGCAGAGAGTCACGGCAGTGACTGTGTGCCGCCGGCTGAGGAAGCGTCAAGCCGGCTCTCCTAGGGGGAAGATAGGACCGGGTGAAGTCCCGGTGGCAGAATGAATAACCCCAGGATGGCCCTATAAGTACATGCAGGGGTCCTTCCATGCCCATGGTGTGATTATGTCCATGTGCCCAGATGCTTCATCCCCTATCAAACAACACGCCTCAATGTGTCATTGTCCTCAGGTCGGAAGGCAAGGACCTTGGGAGCAAATCTCCACGGTCAACTGGTACTAAGAAGATGAGAGAAACACCTTCGACTCGGACATCGTAGTTGAGGTGCATGTCTGGGCAGCAAGCACCTCCGAGCAAGAGCAGCATTGACCATACTGATTAACGGGCAACACCTACAGGCAACCCAACTATGGTCAGAATCTTGCCTGCGTCAGTGAACCATGTTTTGAAAAACATGACGATATGTCATGGGTGACCGACGCCGTGACCAAGCTGTGTGTGGTGTCGATGACTAAGATCTAGACACATCATGCCCTCGTCTACGGCCCAACCGGTCAGTCTTATCAATGAAAATCTCTTCATGATGACGGACGGTCAATGGTAGACCCTGATGGGGCCACGATGAATTTTACGGTTGCACAACAGGAGCGACAGGAGGGGCTTCTAGAACCGCGTTCAGGCCGAACCTGCTTTTCTGATTGCTCGAGCCGGATTGTCTTTAGTAGAAACGCCGTCCGTTCCTTGCGGCGGGGTTGAGATGGAGCCAACAAGCCTCAAAATGTGTGGTTCCAACCCATGCGTCTTCTTCACTGCTCTGGCGCCTTCGATTCAAGTCTTGAGTTCTTTTAGGTAGAACCTTCAGGCGAGTCGCGACTAGCCGCTCATCGCTCATCACGCCGCACGGAGGACATCAGCCCGTGCCGAATTTCCCTTGCCTTTACATTCTCTCGCGTAATCCCCATCTGTCATGTCAGCACGGAGTTCTCGGAGGCACTAACTATCAGGTTGTATATCACATCACTAGGCACTTCGGCACTGATGATTTCTTTTACCCCTCTCGTTAATCTGAATTGCCGGGATTAGTGGTTGGTGATTAGAAGGTGAGATGCGTGAATTATGAGTGATGCTTTATCCTCAAGGTTTGCAGGGCAATACAATGATAATAGCCAACCCTAAAAAAGGATCGATTCTGGTGGTGTAGAGGTTTCAGACACGGTTCAAATGATTTGGCTGATCCACGGCAGCAGCAGAACCCCTCCTGCCAAGAAGCCATCCATGCGCAACATCATACAATACTACAACCCATTGTGTATGAGGCTACCGAGTCTATGACTTATGGTAGTATAATTATACTTCATACTCATAGATACTATCAACAAGCTGATTACATGCATATCGACTTGTCGGATCACCACCATTTAACTACTGGTCAGACCCCAAGAATAGCTGAGCTGCCAAGATTCAAAGTCGACCACCAGCAGGAAACCTGCAAGCTGACTGGTCTGTGCGAAAGGAAGATTTGTAGTAGCGACAAGACCTCGGCGTATGTGTATCGTGTACAGTATTATGATTGTATAGTGAGGCCGATCCGCCGCAGCAAAAATCTTTGGTGGGGAAATAATTATTATTGTTCAAACTCACTCACTCCGACCCAAACCAAACCAACCCAGACGGAGTCAGCCACGATCTTCTGTTTGGTTTTCTTGCTTGCGCCATCAGACTATCCTCTTCTTCTCCTTTCTCCTTCTCCTTTCTCCTACTCCTCTTCCTTCTCTTCTACTCTCATAACCTCCTCCTCATCATCATCATCCGTCAGCATCACCACCTTCGACTTCCTCCCGCACTCTTCCTCGACCGCCCCCTCGTCCTCCGCTATCGCAATTGCCCAAGCCCACCCGCCTCGAACGAGTGTGTGCTTTTTCCCGCGCGACCCTCCGCTGGTTCCCAACAAACTGGGAACGCGCTAGAGTTCTGGCCAGCTCGTCGAGGTCTTCTTAATCCACCCCTCGCAGACCCTGTATGGACTGCGGGAGTACTGGCACCGCTGCGGGCATCGACCCCAAAATCCTCGATAATTGGCAAACTGACAACTTTCCCTCTTCCGCTTACGAGCATCCGGGCTACGAACAACCGCTGGAGTGGGATACAAGCCAAGATTCCAGCCAGGGCGATGCCGACATCGTCGAGATAAATGGCCTTCATGGCTCTCTCGCACGGGATCAGCCCAGTGTCTCTATGGTCGCACAGCCCGATGATTATCAAGGGAGTGATTACAGGTGCGGCTATCTCAGCTTTCCCCTCTTTGAACCCCCTCGGGCTAATGCGCAACCCCCCGCCTTCCCCCTTGCAGTAAACAACCAGGCACCTCCACCCCCGACAAGTTTAGCATAGTTGACGGCACAATCTCTGGCACAGTCAGTGCCACCATCAGTCCTAGAACTCTGCCTTCCTCCGCCGACGATAACTTCCATCTGGATGAGTCATGGCCCCAGTTTCAATTGTTCAACACAATCTCGGTTGGCATCCCTAGGGAAGCCGGGCTTCTCTATCCATACATCAAGGAACCCGTTGCCTCCACCAACACAGTCATTGTCGAAGATTCCGGAGACCTTCCGCAAGGACAAGGATTTCCAGATGTGCCTTCCGATCAATTCGTGCAGTTTCAGGCACTGCCGCGAGCGTTCGCCTTCCCTTCCGCGGATTCTTGGCCCGAAGCGCCTGCCGCTTGTACTGACGATATCACCCACCAAACTCCAATGTCGCTTGCTATTGGCCCGCAGTCAGCGACCAAGGGCGTTCCCATGCGCAGCTACCACGCACATGTGCGGTCTCTGGATTCACGTTGGCTAGACAGCTTGGAAGCTCAGTTACCAAGCAATATGACCTCCCCTACGTCGATGTCGATACCGCAGGAGGCTCCCTACTTCAAAGAAGAGCCAAAACAGGACGGCTTTCAGTACAAGTCGGCGAGTTCATCGGTGTCGGGAGATTTCTCCACTATGTACGACCCTTACTCAGCCACGACTGACGGCATTCCCGCTTTTGACGACCGAGCGCTGGACGACGAATGGAAGGATACCCAAAGCGATGATCCGCCATCCGATACAGCGCAACCTCTGCAAAATGCCACTGCTTTCATGGTCAGCGAGAACCCAGCCGATTCCTATTACGTTCCAGTTGATTCTCGACCGCGAGCCCCGTCCGCCCCCCAGCGAGCGCCTGCACGGCCCCAGGCTCTAGCTATGCAGTCCGTAGCGACTGTCCGAAAGCGCAAGCAGCGCAATCTAAGTGTGAACCTTGATCAGGCACAACCTAAACCACTGCAGATTGTGCAGGAGGATGGCCAGGGTGGTTCCATTGCCTCCGCTGATTTTATCTCTCCGCCTCGTGGAGCGCGCCGCAAGGGGCCTCTGTCCATGGTTGGACGGGCGAATGCTGGACTGCGAAGGAAGAACAAGGACACGTGTGTCCAGTGTCGCCTGAACAAGCGCAAGGTTCGCATTTTCCAAGTGAAACACCCTCTTAGGGTGAAATAGCTAACTCTTAAGCAGTGTGATGGGAATGCTCCGTGTGATGCATGTCGCCCTACGCTGCATGAACAGCCTTGCGCTCGCGCCTGCTTTGCCAACATCGTTGAATATGGGGTTTGCAATTATATATGTGAGTTTTGAGTTTCGCGTTGCTCGTTTGTGCAAATGTGGCTGACCTCAGCAGCTCAACGAGCGGTCAACCACCCAACCCTGGATGGAACAAGGAGAGTGCGAATGGAAATCCCTTCGGAATTTGATCTCAATGATCTGATCTCATTCCTCGGTGAGCGCCAAGGCCGGTTCAATATACGTGCCAGCCAGTCCTGGGGATCTCTCTACACGCTGGATCTGGCGGAAACCTACCGGTTCTTGCGTGGCTTAAGCGAGTATAATGGCAACTCCAAGTCGACCTTCCTCGAATTCGTTGACCGACGACTTGTCGAGTCGAAAGACAAATCTAAGAACTGGCTTACTTGCGTGAAAGACTGCGACCCAATGAACAATACCTACGTAAGTTCTTTCTGCTAAGATCCGGAACAGCAAGTCACTGACTTACCTGCTAGACTCTCCTCTCTAAATGGAACAATATGCCTAGCCGTGCGAGCTACAGCATTGTCCCTCTTCAACCAGGTGACCCAGAGAGACAAATGGATATTGATAATCCCGAAGATCGACGAGAGATTCTCCTGGCAGCCCAATTGTCGCGCATCATCTGCCGCATGCTCGAAGTGGAAGGTTTCCGCAAGTTGGAACGCGATTTCTACAACATCAAGTGGAAGCAGATTTCTCAGGATACGCACTTGCGGTTCCTCAACGAACTCGGCCACATACTGTTGACTCTTCGCTGGCGGATGTCCTGGTGGAAGCAACTCGGAGATGGCGGTCGCGAACCGGATCCCAGCAAACAGCATTATGTCGACCGAGTCCATCTACTGTGCAGGATTCTTTACGTTTACTATACTTGTGTGATGGCGAAACTCCCTTCATGGTCCGCCTCGGAGGTGCCTAAGGGGACGTGGTCCACGTACGCGGACTCGGAGAACGCTGTCTGGGATGATTTTCCGAGCGACCCCACTGATGACGGCTTTGCCCGCTGGGTTGAACGTGGGCAGGAGCTGATTGAGCAGTCAGGGGCTCCGGTTCGGGTGTCCAAGATGTGAACATGGCCCGAAAACTGATTCCACTTCAAGCATGCAAAGAACTGCCGGATTGACTGATATTGACTGCACTTGAGATACCCTTTTGAAGCGTGTTTTTGTCTTTGTTTTTATTCTTGGCAATGTTGACGAATGATGATTGTTGAATTGGCCACCTTTGGACGACTGGTCATACGTGAATCTCCTATGGTTATAGTTTATGACTTCTCTTCTCAGACATTTTTTTTGTGTATACCAGAATCTACATAGAATCATGGGACAATTCTTCTCTAGTCTCAAAACAGACTTACAGAAAACCCTGCAGATGAGACCGGAGTAATGCGAGAGGTTAAACAAACAGGGTATCTAATTTCATTACTCGTATGTATCCTTCCCACCGGTAAGTACATATCAAGATATACTCTCCGACCAAAACTATATGACCTGAACGTCCCCCCCCCCGCCCGGCTCATTCAACCCAGACAGACCATAACGGATTATTTCTTGCCCTTACCCGCCTCCGCCTTCTTATCCTTCTTCCCTCCCGCCAACAACTCCAAGTGCCCCGCCTTCTCCGCCAGATTCTTCTCCGTGCGAGCCGTCAAACCAGCCGTGAGTTTCTGTCATAGAAGCGAAGGTTAGATTTCAGATCCCTGACCAATAAGAAGAATTGCCCGCAGCTTTGCTTTTGCATTTGGGGGAAGTTGCGAGCAGCGCGGGTGCAGCTTCTGCGAAGAGCACCCTCCCTCCCCAAGACCCGTGCGGTGGACAGGGAAGTTCATGATCCATCGAACGGAAGTGATGAGGACAAACCTTAGTCAACTTCTGCTGCTTGATCAACGAGGCTTTCTTGGGGGCGATCTGGCGGGGTCCGCGTTTCGGCGCGAGGGCGGAGGGACTTTTTTTTTTTGGGAGGTTAGTTACCAGTTCTAGCTTTGCGATGGTTTTGACTTTGGATTTTTGAAGGGAAGGGATGCGGGCTGGATGGGATGCTGCTTATGAGAAGGGGGAAGAGGGTAGGCTTTGGGTTGATTAATTGAGTGAGTGGATTGGGGTGGTTTATGTCTTGGGGGGGGGTGGTATACCGTTTGGAGGTCGAGCCGCCGGCGGGCTTTTTCTTGAGGGATCCTTGGACCATTGTTTTTCTGTCTGTTGATATTTGTACACTGCCTGCAGCGGAGTGATCAGGGGTAGTTGATTTGGAGTTCGTGATGGAAAGAAGATAGGTAGGGTGGTGGGAAGCGAGGTGTAGTGCTGTTTCGGTGCAGGGGAGTTGGAGATGGATGGAAAAATTGGCTTATCGTCGTCGGAGGGACCGGGGCAGTTCTTATCGGTCACGTGGTGGGTGTTCTGGTTCGGGGTTCGGGTTTGGGTTGGTGGTATTTGTTTAGTTTGGTATTCTGGTTGTTTACATCCTTACTGTATTGTGCATACTACTATATCCTGAGCTACTACGGAGTATATTGATGGGTTTGATCATGTGCCGCTTGTTGTGAGATAGTGGTGCAATGATAGGATGAAGGTATGATGCTGGTTCTTGAAGGCTTGGTGGTGGATTTTATAATTCTTGTGGTCGATGATTGTATATACTTAAGCTGCAGTGCGCTACAAATTTTCAACCATTGTAACGGAGGATTCGAATGGATTTTTTTTTTACTATGATTACAGCAAGAAAGAGCCCCAGCCCTTGAGACTAAAGGAAGAAAAAGGATACAATGCAAACATCATCTAGTCGATAGCCCCGAGATCAAAACTGAGACATCGTCATCCTCGGTCAAGGTTGGTCGAGCACACCCAAACCAAAGTTCCGCATTACAGGGGTTCCAAAACAAATAACAGACAATGCGGTTGCAAATGCCCAGAGTGGTTGGCCTGGAATAAATTGAAGCACATCCTGCGCCCGTTGGAGCCGATCGTGTCATAGAGCTAACACGTAAATATTAAGGCCGATCGGTCCCGTCCCGCACGTGAGCAGCAGGCTTCAGCCCAGTTGACAGAAATACTAAATCTCCGACCCGACCCAGAATGCAATTTCAGTAAGATTAGCACTGCGATAGTTAGCTGGATGTTGGTACAGTGGATCCTCGATATAACGAATTAATCGCGCACGCCCTGCATATTCGTTATAGGGAGGATTTCGTTGCAGCGAGGAATGACTAATTTTGAACTGGCCAATCAGAGAGCTGGATTCCAGAAGGTCTAAAAAGTGCTATAGCTATCGCAATTTAATAAAAAAAGCTGTGTATATCAGTCTGCTTCTCGCTGTTTACCTTCAACGTCTTTAAGGACCGTTCCTTGCGTTTGAGGAGCTGGAGAAGAGCTAAATTAGTCTGATTCTGCTGCTTTTCTCAGGTCTAAAGCTTAAGTAGACCGTCCAAGGCGTCTGAGATAGTAAGGGGTACAACAGGCTTATATTCTTTCTCTTCTTCTTCTTCTTCTTCTTCTTCTTCTTCTTCTTCTTCTTCCTTGTTTATAGCATGTTCCGCAGATTGGCTATACTGTATAGCTTTTAGACGTATGGATTCAACAGAAATAGTAATTGATTTTTGTGCCTTTTAAATCCAGTCAAAAAGTACCTCTTCAAGTTCCGGCTAGTACTTTGTATGCTGCCTTTTCAAGCCTTTAAATTGCTCTGTAATAGTATCCAATGACGAGTATTTGAATAAAAGGGTTTCCGATATAGATACTAATACTGTAATTTATTGATTATATATAGCTTCAAACTATTGCTTGAGGCTTGAGTTGCTGGCTTAAGATATTAGCTGCCTATGAGTATGTAGAGCAGATTTTTGCGAGTTTATAATCGATTGACGAGCTATTTTAGCCTCAAAAATGACGTTAAGAACACTTTATGATATCTTGATATAATAATTTTTGTATGTAGAAAAGGCTTTATCAAAAATGAACTTCGTTATATAGCGAAAACAACGAATTTTGTATGTGGGCGGAAAATTCGAGGGCGGGGAGTCTGCTATATCGAGGAACTCGTTATGCCGAGGTTCGTTATAACGAGGATCCACAGTATTACATTGATCGTGGGCCGTTGGACTTGGCTGTCAACATTCCCCCCGAGGGGCGGGAACTTCATTACGATGAAACATTAGTGGAAGATCCATTAAGTACAAAGGCCCACACCAATCCAACATCATCATTTCATAGCTTGGTGAAACAAACACAAGCACAAGCACAAGCACAAGCACAAGCACAAGCACAAGCACAAGCACAAGCATGGATAGAAAACATTCGGGGCCCATGTCTTATTTCTCTTTGCGTTTTCTCTTTTGGTTTTGTGTCATCAGATCTTGTCTCCCTTGGAGGTTCATTCATGTTGTCAAAATAAGGGGGTATTAACTGAGAACTAGATAGTACAACAAGAAAAAAAAAGAAAATCATGTCGAAGAAAGGTAAGTCCACATGCGGGAACAATGGGGGTTTCTTGTACAGGAAACTTAAAAACAAAGCTTAATACATCTGAAGTCTTAAAAATTTGTCCTTGTCGAATAAGTATCAGAGCATATGAACAACCAACTAATTCGTCACATCCACAGACCAATCCTGCCAAACAGGGTTTAGATGGCAAGGACGGCGACAACACCGGCAGCCAGGGCGCCCATACCCAGGTTCATGGCCTTGCGGTCAGCAGCACCAGTGAAGATGGGGGCGACGGAGGAGGAGCTGGCAGCGGGGGTTCCGGAGGGAGCAGCGGAGCTGGCAATGACACCGGAGGGCTTGGAGGTCACAAAGCCGGTGGGCTTGATAACGGGAACGGAGTTGACAGCGGGCTTGGTGGCATCAACAGTCTCAACAGCGGTGGAGGTGGCGGAGCTGACGGCAACCTCAGTGGTGGCAGCGGCAGCAGTGGTAGTAGCAGCCTGAGTGACAGCGGAGGTGGTAGCGGCGGCGGTGGGGGTGGAAGAAGCAACAGCGGAGGACGAGTAGGCGGGGTTGGTGATACCAAACTGGGTGGAGTACTGGTACTGGCCGGTACCCTCGACCACGAGGAGGAGACCGTAGTGGGTGACATCGGGCTCAAGGGAAGTGCTGGGAGTCCATGTGAAGGTACCGGTGTTCTCAATGGAATCGGCGATAGCGTACATGGTCTGCATGTCGGTGCTGGGGCCACGAAGGAGAACCAGAGAGATCTTGCCAGTGGTGGTGGGATCCCAGGTGACAGCGTAGGGCTTGCCAGCCTCCACCTGGTCGTTCAGACCGGGGGTATAGATGGCATTGCCAGTGGGGTCCTGGGTGTAGTCGGGCTGGGTGTAGGCAGAAGCCAGAGCCGCAAGGGCAGAGAGGACGGCGAAGAAACGCATTTTGATTTGTGGTTTGGGTGGTTAGGGTTGGAGAATTCCTTCGTGAAAGTGGTGTGAAATCAAGGAGTGACTGAAGTGGGATGACTCGAGGTCGTAGTGCAAAAGAGTGACTACCGTGGGAATGGGTTGGAAAGAACGAAGGACGCGAAGGGTGAGAAGGAGAGAAGAAAGGGAAGAGAAGAGAATGAGGGGGCGAAGGAAAGGTTTAAAGCTGAATGAGACACATAGCCCCCATCAAATTATCTCACTTCATCATCACAATCTCACACCCCTATGGAGGGGGGCAATGGATAGGAAAAGCTTCCAGGCTCCCAGACCATCAGACATAGCCCAATCTGCGGCTCATTTGCGATGGTGGGTCAAAAGTAAAATTAATACACAGTATGCTGGCCAAAAAAAAGAAAGGAAAAAAAAAAAAAACAAGCGTTCAAAAGAGCGGAAAATAAACATGAAAATTGAAAATAGAACAAAAGAAAATCTAATTTAGTAGTGAGGTACTCAGTACAAACATGATACATACTCAGGTGAGTCCATACATACATGCTACGGACTGGGGGATGCCAGGCCAAAACCCTGAAGAGTCATGGAATGTCCGGAGTATGCAAGCCTCCTCAGCCACTGCGCCCACTGCGCCTACGGAATAGTAAGATTTAGCGATGTCACCTCAGTGTGATCTCTGTCATCCCACTGGCTCATCCGTGAGGATTAGTCTGTGATTGTGGATAAGTTAGCTCGCGTGGGTCACAGCACCTAGGACTGGAGGAATCAACAATAATAATGCGAACATTGGGCAGGCAATTTGGAACTCCTGAGTCGATGATGATACATTTGGCAAACCCATGATTATAGGGGATGGCCGAGATCCGAGGACGGAGGCGAGATGACTCCAGTCTCGTTTAGTGGTTGTTGATGGACTAGAATCGTTAGCAGATAGAACTAACCCAGGCACCCATGGTACCAGCCTGGATGGAGCCAGAGAGTATCTAGTAACTAGAGCCTATGAGAGTACAAGTGAAACACACACATAACCTTATGTGATAGCTGGTTCTGCAAAAGGCATTACGGAGTAGATCATGAATGATTATTTGTAAACTGTTACTAAGTGCTGATACAAGTCCAAGTATACGGAGACTAGACGAGGTAAAAGTGGCCGAGGAAGAGAGAGAGAGGGTGTGTGTGAGGGAGGAAGGAGAGAGAGAGAGAGAGGAAAGAGGCGCGCGGTGGACGGCACTTTCCCCTCTCTTCCCCCTCTCCCAACACACCCTCCTCCTCAGTCAATCATTCCATCCACTCTCCAAAGTCCAAACTATCCCGAATAGTAAATGTCCGCCCATTTCCTTCCAGCCGGGACTATGTGAGATTTCATCTCTCATCTCTTCCAACCCCGATATTACCCTGCCTCGACGTATTCGGTAAAGTGCAGCCCTCCGGGAAATGAGGCAGGCGCCACGAGGTCGGAGCGTTGAACAAATTGTACTTCCGTATGGCGACATTGGCTCCCGCAAAAACTCCGAATTACTTGGGCTTGGAGGCGCGAACACTAAAACCCAGCGCCAAGCCTTTTCTCGTGCACAACCCCCCACCATCTCTACTTCAGAGTTCAGCCAGGTTTGTTGACTGTCCACGGTGCAGAACTACTGTTGTTCACTGGAGCCTAGTGGTGCTTGATGAACTGTACTTTCTTCCCCATCATCATTGATCCGCGCATTCTTTCAGGAGTGAGGATGTTCCACTACATCACAATCATCTGGATGATACTTTGTAAGAATGATGATCGCTGATCACCTGCTCCTACAGTTGCACATGAAGTCATCCTCCTACACAATGGTTTGATCCGCGGCGATGATTTTCAGGTTCCGTTCCTGTCGCTCGTTTCTCGTTCCTGACCGGATGGTGTGGGGACCCTATCCGAGTGGCAGCCACACACAGCCTTTGGTCCCGGATACAAAAGAACATAACTTTTAGCGCAATGGAGTGAACAGACCCGTTTTCCTGGCCAATGGTCTCACGCAATGACGGATCCTGGTCGACCCTCGTCCGTCATCCAGCACTGTTCCTGGAGCCTGGCTGGCCTTCTTCCCCCCCATTGGGCAAGTAACACGAGGTCGATTCCAGAAAAAGCAACAAACCTGACCTCTCGACCATTGGGACTGTACAAACTAGATGCTCGATGCGTATCGCTGAAGTGGCTTTTTCCAGGGGTCCAGGTCCAGGTCCCCTCGCAGGCGGTTCGACCAAAAGAAAAAGCATGTAACCACGTGCTTCGACCTGCTTCGACCTGTCTTACAGGCTTACAGTTTAGCTCGAGTATCGAGCTATTGCTCATGCCTCGGATCTGATCGCAGACTGCAACCTGACTGATAGAACTAGTCCCTTCACTGGTGGGGAAAAGTTGGCCAGCCCTGAACGGGCTTAGTCGGCGATGCAGGGCCGGTTCACCGTGTCGGTTCTTTCCTAATGCAGATGACTTGTCTTACACTCCTCCGAGCTTGGCAAGCCTTGTGGAAGACATAGATACAACTATTTACGGCACTCCTCTATGTACTCAGATCTGGATTCTGGTCCGGAGAACACCCGCCAGGAAGCGGCTGTGACAGGCCAGGAACAAGGATCACAGGCTCAAAAGCCCGCGGCCTATTGCAGCGTCGGGTGTACTCGTCAGATCATATATATATACTTCGAAGTCAGGGTCTGATACGCCGCCAAGCTACCTCGAGGACTAGCGGCTGAATACGGTAAACCGGCTCAAAGAAGAAATCCGTATGATTACTAGGCTCTACCTGTTGAACCCTGCTGCAAGTGGGTATCGTAACAAACAAAATCTCCTCGACCGTCGCTGTAATCCTGCCAGCTACGGTCCCAATTGCTGAACTCAGAAAGCCCGTCGCTTCGACCTACTCCGTAGTCTCTCATTCGCGACGATGGAGACCCTGAGCTAGCGAGGCTCGAGCTACGTACCAATGACCGTGGGCCGTTGCGGTCTGATCAGACTATTCCACCCAGGTCACGGTCTTGGTTTGCAACCACTCATCGTATCCACCCACGCCTCCAAATCGGCCGTATCCGCTACTCTTCCAGCCGCCGTGCGGAAGAACCGGCTCGTCATGCACAGTTAGCGAGTTGATATGAACAGCTCTGGATCATAGCAGATAAGGTTAGCAACATGTACCCCTGAGAGAAAAAGAACCTTAATCAACTTACCCGGCTTCAATCTGTCTGGCCACCCTGAGTCCCCTGAACAGGTTGTTCGTGAACACGGCGGATGTAAGGCCGTATTCGGTGTCGTTAGCCAGTGCGACAGCTTCGTCCTCGGTATCAACCACAATCAGGGACACGGTGGGGCCGAACGACTCCGTGGCATATAGATCCATGTTCTTGGTCACATCACCAACGATGACGGGCCGCATGCTACGGCTATTGGGAACAATATTTTGAGGTTCACCATAGATGAGATTGGCGCCCTTGGAAAGCGCGTCTTCCACCAGACTCTTATTCTTGTTCACAGCAGCCGAGTTGACGAGACCTAAGGGCGGCGCATGCTTTCCGAAGACCTTTTCGGACGCTTCGGCCACAAGCTGCTTGAACCGGTCGGCAATCGATCGCTGCACAACAATTCGTTCGGTGGACATGCAAATTTGCCCGGACTAACGTACCATCAGCAAGGATCACTGGTAGGCTGACAGCCTGGTTGAGACTTATGTTCCTTACATGCAAAAATGCTCCCATGGCGCAGCACATCGCAGCTTTCTCTAAATTGGCATCATCCAGAACGATAGCCGATGCTTTGCCGCCCAGCTCAAGGAGCACCGGCTTGACGTACTTACCGGCCGTCGAAGCGATGATCGAACCAACGACGGTGCTTCCCGTGAAGTTGATCTTGCGCACAGCTGAGTGGGCAATGAGGGCAGTTGTAACGGCTGCAGCATCCGAGGTCTGGTGGTAGACCACGTTCACGCAGCCCGCAGGAAGACCCGCCTCACGAAAGATGTCCCCAATTGCCCAGAAGCATTTCGGTGCTAGTTCGGAGCCCTTCAGAATGGTGGTGTTGCCAGCAGCCAAAGGGAGAGCGACCGCGCGCACCCCCAGAATGTAAGGAGCATTCCTAAAACAAGTGTTAGTTGTTGATTCACCAGCTGCTTCGCTTCTGGTTTGGGTGTTTGGGATGGTGGGCACAGTACCAGGGCGCGATTCCTAGGACTACTCCGTACGGCTGCTTGAAGACCATCGCAGACTCTCCATTGACCGCTGGGATTGTACCCTCAATGGACGGGATGAGTGCCGCAAAGTCTTTCAAGAAACCGACACCGAGCATGAACGTCTTTTCGACAAACATTCGCCCCGCGCCAGTTGACTCCATCTGGTACCGGATCAACTCTTCCTTCCGGGAGAGCATGACCTCCGCAGCCTTGTTCAAAATGTCTCTGCGGTCGGAAGGTTTTGTCTGGCTCCAAGCGGGAAAAGCAGCCTTTGCAGCGGCCACGGCACGGTTAGCATCGTCAACAGAGGCGCCGGCGCAACGCTCGATGACTTCACCCGTGGTGGGATTCTTGACGTCAAATGCGACGTCGGTCACGATCGACTCATTGTTGACAATCAGTGGAATGATGGCTGGCTGACCATCGGTGTTATTTTTTGCGATCATCGTGGGCTTGGTCGATCGACAAATTGCCTGAGCACTTGGAGGAAAGAGGTCGAAGGTCGGTGGCAATCAGTGCCGGGGGTGGGTGGAAGAGTAGAGAGATTGAGATCAAGCGGCAGGGATGAGAGTGGAGGTAGAGGGGGAGGAGGGGGAGTTGTGTTATATCGATTGAGAAGTGAGAAGTGAGAAGTGAATGACCGAGCGACGATTACGGAAAAGAATTGGGGAAGGACAGCGCAGTCCTTCACCGTTGCTTACGCTTGTCTTCTGTGTTGACTAGCTGCAGCCACAGAAGTGAGGAGACGAAGTTGCCGGGAGATTCACTCTGGGGCGAGAAGGGCGGGGGAGCGAAGAGGGGGCGATGGAGCCGAAATTTTCCCATTCTATGGAACGGCCCAAGAAAGAAAGAAGAACTGTCAGTCTAGCTCGCTCATCGGCCTTGAAATTCGGCTCGAGGATGTGGGGGAGATATGCCGAACTCATCCATCGTCCATCATATCGAACATTCTTCCCTCTCTTGCGCTACATTCGCAGCCAATTGAGTATGCTTTACCTAGTAGTTACCATGCATATTTAGTCACACTTGGTCAGTTTCGCAACTGACTGCCTTGTGGCTTCCATGAGTGCATCGCGTGTTTGACTGCATTACACGCTGCATGAGATGCCGGGTGTCGTTCTGGTTCCCCACCAACGGCAAAGGGAATATTAAGGTTGACGGCCGGATGACTGTTGGAAGACGCCCAGTCCTTCGTTCCTCTGCCGCTTCCCCTTAACTACGGAGTAAGACTCCTGGATTGAGCCAACCATTATTTTATTTTCAGGCGATTTTCTGCGAACAACAGTTGACTACCAGGTAGTAATTAACTTAACCACGCATGCTTACAAATCACTCACTTCTCCCATCAAAATTCATGTCTCCAACCGACAACATCTTGTTGGGATCGTCTCCAAGCCTGCCTTGTCTGCTGCAAACTAGGGTACTTACTCCAACGGTCCGGGCAACTCTCTTAAGATAATTCACTACAACTAAGGAGCCAGTGGGGAAGATAATTCATTGCAATCCAATGACAATTAATAGCTGAGCCCCTCGCATGGCTGCTGCATTGGCGATCTTGTCCTTTATTGGATCCCGTAACTTGTGGCGTCCCCGTCTCTTGCTCCATCAAGCATAGCTCAATCCTGGAACTTACTGAGTACTGTGACTGACCGGTGACGGAGTCGAATTGCTCCAGCTTTCCAGCAGCTGCCAGTGAGGAACTACTACTCGTTCTTGATGTATAGGTATTGCCCATACCCAAGTTATCTACCTTTATTATTGCCTCTATAAGTCACCGACAGCTGAATCAGGAACCATCGAGTCAGTCACGGTCCCGCCCCTTTTCACTGGCATGTCGATCACACAACGTTAATAGAGGCGGGTCACTGTGGGTGACATGCACTATCAGTAATTCAGTAGTTATGCAGGACCCCCCCCATATTTCCTATCGTGTGCATTTACGACTGAGCTGACACGACAGTCATCAAGAGACAGGTTACTTAAAAGGCTTAGAAAGTGCAATATCAGCGTCAACGAAAGAGGAGGCGTCATAGTGCCCGGAATTGATGTCCTTCTCAACCACGCCCACAGGGCGCGTGCTTCCTGCATTACTTTATCGAAATAGAGAGAATTACACTCAAAGAAACGGACAGACAGATCCATAGAAGTCAATCAAACAATTCCCGGGAATATTTGTACCGAACGCCCGCTATGCTCCTTGTTCCTTTATAACCTTTTAACAAGACGTTGATGTATACCACTGCCTGCCTCACAAAGAGCCCAGCAGCCTGTCAACTCATTTGCCGGCCCAGATCTTCGTCTGAGAAGAAGTTGGTGCCATGTCCGCAAAAGGGCATGCAGGAGTATGAGTAGGCACATTACCACTTCGGACGCTGGACCGATCGTCCTCGCTCGAAGTTCCTGAACTGCTATCGCCCAGGATTTTCTTGTCGCCCAAATAACCTTCTTTGTCATCAACAATGATTTCTGACATCTCGTCGGCGTACTCCTCGCCATCTCTGATGCGCCATCTCGCCACAAGGTCGTTTTGGATCCAGATGATCTTGCCGATGGCCCGGACCAAGGCGGTCTTGCGTGGTAGGGAGAGGTGGGGGTGTGACATGAGAGCTTCGGTGAAGATATCCTGGATGAAACCGAGACATGCGCCCATGTGGATGTATTCGATGTTAAGCGAGTAAAGTCGTTCTTGAGCAACATGCATCATCCTGGGCTGGTCAGGATTCTATCTCACAATTTCACGGCATATGTCCTGCCGTGGTTGGAGCCCAGGGTCAAACAGTGCACTTACCCAACTTTGTTCAAGTATCGCCAAAATTCCATCTGGGACGGGTCGGAGCAGAGCTTAAGCAAATACCATCGCAGGAACATCTTCCGGCGTTGGATCTGAGGGCTGTCCTCGGTGAAGAACTCTTCTATTGGTCTCTCGTCGGAGGTGTCTCTGGTGTGGAAGGCACGTGCAGTGATGTCGCTTTCGAGGAGTTTCTTGTATACAATGTTGACGACAGCCGGAATCAAAGCTTTGATGTACTTCGAACCTGATACCAATGCTTCGACGTCGCCTTAACTCCCACCACAAGGGTCAGCTTCGGAAAATGTTGAGAGATAGATGAGATGAGCACTCACTTGAGTTGAAGTCCAGGAAGTCTCGAAGGTAGTTGATGCGCGCCTCCAGGCGGGTATAAAGAGCCTTCCGATCGACATGCTTCATATGCCGACCAGGTTCGAGCGAATAATCCATTGTTGGGGAAAGGCGTCTGTCTCACAGGATCTCAAGGTATGACCGAACTAGATCCAAGGGGGCGTTCTGAATAGGGCTATGTGACAGCGGATGCTTCTCACGAACCTCTGGGGTTGGATCGCGAGATAAATTTGGCGAGGATGGAAAGATAATAGAAGAAAATCGAAGGATGATTGGAGACCCATGTGAGGACGGCGACATCATGCAATTATAT
Organism: Aspergillus saccharolyticus JOP 1030-1; assembly: GCF_003184585.1. Classification (NCBI taxonomy): domain Eukaryota; kingdom Fungi; phylum Ascomycota; class Eurotiomycetes; order Eurotiales; family Aspergillaceae; genus Aspergillus; species Aspergillus saccharolyticus. The sequence continues at coordinate 276,778 of NW_020290638.1, read as the reverse complement.
ATGTCAACGGGCGAAGGGGGGCGCCGATGGACGGGGATCAGAGATCATTGGGCATATCAAGATCCTGCACTGATTGCCAGAGCAAAAATATCCGAATCCGAAAACGACCCTCCTCCACGCGGGAAAGGATCCATCATGGTAATTGTGGGCACTTGATCAAGAGGAGACGAGGGGAGTTTCACTATGCGACTAAGAACGGCGGCGATGTATCCAGCACGGGTCACAGGCTTGCAGCATCAGACCAGACAGGGACCGTCCCCGTCCAACGGCCATGGAGGATTCCGAGACTTGGAGATTACTCTGCTTTGCATCTAGGTGGTCTGATGCGTTGAGTCACTTCAGACCAATGGTCTACAGCCCACTTACTACCGGCTATCCTCATATCAACATCATATCATCATGTTACTCTCCCTTTCTGCAATTGATCTCATTGTGCGTCCTCCGACTGCAGCCGGGGTGCTGGGATGCATCAACCCGGAGTTCGTATTGATGTGCATCCGCTCCTCGCCGCGTCGCTGCCTGGGTTTCGGAAACATATGCTCTTGGACGAATGGCATACAGAGGATATCTCCACGAGAAAAAATCAGAATAGGGGAGAAATCGAAGAAAAAAAAATTGGACGCTCAAGTGTGGGGCGTTCGACGTGTCCATGTTCCACAGAATGGACTCAATCATCTCAAATTAAGTCCAGTCCAAAGGAGATTGTTTAGTGCAAGGGAAGAGCCGAATGACTACTGTCAGTGTCAGCTCTGTCGGATTTGAGTGGTCCACGGTTGGAGGCAGCGAATCTGTGCTAAACCATTCCTAACTCAGGTCGCGGATGTTGCCCAGCGCCCGAACTGGATAAAACCTGCACATGGGAAGGCCAGAAAAGAGAGCTAAGATCTTTTCTTTTTGCAACATCATACTCCGTCCACACGCATACACCTTCGCAAATGAGGAGAGCAGGCCTGAGGTCTCCTACTCCGTATTTCTGGCTTCCGTCCTTCACCGGACCCGAGAACCTCGTCGGTCGGAGCCGATGGCCGACCGACAACGCCCAGGAGGATCATAGGTGAAAATATCCAATGCAGCTAACTCTCTGACGCCCAGTTCTTGTTAGCGATGCTTCTGAACTGGATTTTTTTTTTACACTACAGACACTTTTCTCCAGCCACATTCGACATTAGGAAGGTGCTCTGTGAATGCTCGGCTTTTGAGTCTTCACCGTCAGCACCTCGTAAATTGACAAAAGTTTAGACACTGTCGCAAATATATTTATCGAACTCAAACTAAGCTCCTGGATCAGAAAAAGCGATGGATGCCTTTGACTCTCCTCTCGAGCGATCATCAGGGGCTTGCAAGGAGAAGCTATTTCCCATGCAATGTGAGCTATCTTCCACGACGTAGAGTTTTATTCGGCCGAGGGAGACAGGATCAACACTAACAGGAGATCAAGCTACGTACTGTAGATTTGGAAAGTCCGCATTACTAATAGGCAGAAATAGAACCGGGACTTTCAGAAAGTTTCAGAAACGAGGTAAAAGAGACGATGCAAACGAATTTGTTACTCGGTTGTTCTATTAGGAGAATACAATCGAATACGTACCGGTTTCTTCCTACGATCAGGCCACTGCAACGTCGCCGAAAGTAAAACCAAACCCGGGAAGAACATGCTCGAATTCACACTAGTTAATGACGAAGAATCGTTCATTCACTTAGTTTGAAGCAGACAAAAGTGATTAATCAGCCAGCAACGGATCATCCCATGCATCAGTGGTCCCATTGCTATTTCCTAGTGGGCATCACGCGACGGTCAAAGTATGGCAGTATAGCTGACGGTAGCTCCCTGCGCATCATCTTGAGCTTCGGCACTTCGGATCTCTGATCATGATCGCGGCTTTAGCCCGCCCAAGCTTGAGCCGCGGTTGATTCTGATTATACCTCACTTCATCCCTCCGAGTCTTCGAGATCTCAGTGACATCACCCGGACTGGCTTCAACGCCCAGCCGCATCTGATCCACTATTGATGATTCCTTTGATGGTAACCTGTCACTTGACCACTCCGGTAGCCATACGGAAGATCCTTCTCGGAACACCAAACAGGCGATTCACTCAGCCCTGCGCAATCGATTCCATGTTGGGCATCGGGGGAGGGAGGGCTGACGCCAAACCTCGGATTCAGTGTCAAGAATGGAAGCAATTGCTCCGGGCTGTTCTTGGATTGGAGAGGGTCCCCCTATTCACTGTCTTGTCAAGCGACTTTGCACGGTGCCTAGTTTGGTAACATCCTCCGTAACTCCCCTCAACGCTCGAACAGCAACCATTTCCACTTCGTCAAGACATCAGAGTGAACATGATAGAGCCTCTCGGTGAATGTCTATAACCAACTGCCCAGACTCATATGGAGTATGAGTGTCATCCCAATGCTCAACATACGGTTGGCAAAAGGGGCGCCAGCGACTCGGAACTGGCACAGTGGCAAAGGACTCCACTTTCTAGCGTTGCTTTCAGTGGGCTAGACAAGACAGAGAATCCCGGTCCGCAGCCGACAAATGCTGTCGGCACGCGATGGGGTTCGGTGGTCCACCCGAAAATATGGATCCTCCCCAGTCCCGGGCTAATTAGCCTGCTTCAGGAAAACCGGTGGCCGTCTGCAGCAACACAGCAATGGTGATTATCACCATCTCCCTCATTGGCGTATATTATCCGATACCAGAACTAATGGCATGGGGTCAAATCAAAGGCGAGCGAGATGACAACCCTGGCTCCTAGACATTATTGCCAAGTCAAGCGAGCCTTAGCTTTCAGAGGAAGGGTCCTGGAGCACCCAACAAGCCGATAGTATGGTTCCTCTAGATCGCCTAGCTGTATCACTAGGCCAGTAGGTCGTTAGCCTTGGTCTTTTGGAGGTGTGCAGGCTTGCGTCAGTTCATTGTAGGGCTTGCAGATGCTGATCTCCGGATTTGCTCACACCGAAAATGGCTGCCTGCTCATTCCATGATATGCAGCACTGACTTGACGGCAACGGGGCTTCATATGCCATCAAGGTCAATCCTTGACTGGCTTTTCAATTGATGTCTAGTAATGAACGGCGGCTCGGAACCGAGGATCCAGTGAGAGCAGCTCTGTTCCGCCAATTACCATCAATCGAGGATTGAGGTCACCCCGTTTCATATGTTTACGTGTTTACTTTGTCTGGCGGCGTCCAAACCGATTCTGGCCATCAACCCGCCCTATTGCCCTTAATTTTCGACAGAGGAGCAAGTAATGTGAACCTCTTCAACAACTGAGACGGGTCTGATCGCAGCCTGAAACTTCTTACTGCATGCTATCGGTCCTACACTACGTATTGACGGAGACTATACGTGGTGCAAGCACCATAGTTCCAGCGTCAGACTCACCTATGGCACGGTGTTCATCAAGGGTTGACGAACATGAAAATGACGGAGTCGGTCTCGTCTCGGTTTGGTTAACCGCTCGATGGCACCAGCTCCGCTAGGATGAGCAGGATCTGGGAGTCTGCAAGACATATCGCGTATCTCATTGCCCCTGCTCCTTGGCAGAGCAGTCTCCGACTGGACAATCTGGCAGAGGCGCAGTAATCGGTTACCAGATCTGAGCGAAGAGGGGAGAAGAAGACCTTTAACTATAGTTGGCAATGGAGCACCGACTTAGTCGGGAAGTTGGCCCTCCATCCGACCCGCTGTTGTCCACACTGCCGAATCAATTGGAGGAAGCGTCGGTCCTTGGATTTAGATCTTGACCACAGTGCTCCGCCCAGGATTGGGAAGAGAAGGGGGTTCAAGCTGGAAGGATTCGGAGCTCGGAAGGCTTGGAGCCTTGGGAGAGTGGTGGCCCGAGTAGATTTTTCAGGTTCCTCCGGATGGCATGAGGTTTTTCCTGGACCGGGGTTGTAGTGGGTAGATCGTAGCTTAGCGTAGACTAGACTGCCAAACTAGATCGGACTAAGCCTCTGCAGGAGTGGCCGCTTTATATACCCACAGGCGCCTATTTCCTTCGACTCTCGAATTTTTTTGATTTCTCCGCAGAAGCTTCAGTGGTGGTGGTTCAAACTGAGGAGTGTACATACTCCGTAGTACCGGGTCCTCAGTTGGTGCAAGTGTAGTTATCGAAGGCTCCCGAGCCGCCTCTCTTGCCGAAAGCTGACAACATTGCGGTTCTTGACACTAAGGTCGGAGTGGCCTTGATGCAAATCGAGATTCGAAGGGCGTGTCCATCGTCCTCGTGCCTCCCGACGAGAATGGTGAGACAATCAAGGGTTGAAAGTGGGCAATCTATTCCAGGTGCAGGCACCCATCTTTCGTACACACGATCGACAAAAAGTCCCGCCTCGTTAATCTTCTAGTTCAGGGCCCTCAGGGATAAAGTGCTGTTCGTTGAAAAATATCGACGATATCGGCAAACTCTAGCCAAAATTAAAATCGTACGGTCACACTGAGACTCATCGACAGGCTACCTTAGCCTTTGAGAGGGGGCCGGGGTCTGGCAATCGTAGTACTACTGTACTAGTGGGGGATTTCATGTTCGGTGGGGGTGAAAGTTTGAAAAGATCGATCGTTGTTGAGACGATAATCTTAGATTGGAGGTGTGCAGGTCGCTTTCTCCGCGGAGCAGTGACTCGAATATGTCTGGGAGAAGGATCGGGACGTTCGCTTGGTTATCGTCAGACGAACAGTACCGTGCGTCGGTTTGTCGGCTGGTCTGGCACAAAGAATTAACTCTGCTGAGTAGAGGCAGAGAGGGAACAGTCCTCTGCGCCGAGATATTTCACCAGTCGAAAGGTGTTGGTGGTATTGGAATCTCCGTAGGATTGCCTGATACTTATGGAGCCATGTATGTGGTTGTGGTTAGCGGGTTGGACACAATGCAATTGGCGGGAGACGCGAACTCGCGGACTACTCTTTTGTGCTTGCATTGATGATTGCATAGCAAGGGCAACCACCACTTATGCAGTTCAGAGAGGGCCACCACTTCGGTCGTTGTCCCATGGATCTGAGGCAAGAAAAGCAATGGACGGGAATTGCACTCAAATTCACATGACGGGAGCTGCCGCTCGAATCGAAGTGGGGCACGTGACATTCTCCGCATCCGGCCCGTTCAGCTTTCCAGATTTCTTCCTATGGTCCAATTGTCAATTCTCCCTCCAAGATGATTGAGACTCTCTTCTCGCCGCATTCAGAGTTATTCCCAGCTCTCGGACCTTCTTGACCTCTGCAGCATATTTGCCTGCTGACATGTTGTACTCAGGGATACCAATGGCTGCCCGACGATAGCTGCATAAAGAAAGGAGACCGGGGAAAGGGGGGCGTTGTTCGTTTTCGAGGGCGTTCAGACGCTCATGCTTCCAAGCCGGGATTGCAATCCCCCCTCTTACTCTGAACCAATTGATTCAAGACAGGAATAAGGTCAACTGAAGGCTTGGCCAAACTCCTCACTTTACCAAGACCATGAGCAAAACTTAACTGTCCCGCCTGCCTCTCTCTTGCAAAGGAGGAAATTGGCCGCTGATCTACATCTGATCGCCATCCGTGACGTCCTGTTTAAACTACTGCGGGGAAAATGGGAGCAAAAAGGGTCCAATGCTCCCAGAATTGAGGGAGTCTCGGCCCCAATCTCATGGATTGCATCGCGGAATCGGGGTTGACCTTGCATGCTAATTCTCCCTATCTACTTCTTCTTCGTCCCCTCCCCGCGCCTCAGTAACAATGCATGGTTCATCCACAATCTCAATGGTTCGCCGGATCTTTTGAGCTCCTCCTGCATCCGTCAGGGTGACTTCACATCTCATTGATTATGGGATCAGGTGGCCGGTCTGATTCGCAAGGTGGGTAAAACCCTCCAATTCAAAGCGGTGATATGTCACTTTTCATAAGAGCGCTCGTCCCTGACTTGACCCTAAACCTGTCACCCTGTGGCGCGCGCGCCTTGTCGTAACATCGTGATCGATCTGGCAAAACTTAACACTAGGTTTATTTAAAGACTATTCTCCTAATTATGTTTTATTTTTATTTTTATTTTTACTTTTTTTGTTTTTGTATACTCCGTCTTCATCTTCCATCGTTGAAGAAACGAATTGAGGAATCAATCGCTCTAGATTTTTTAGCCGATTCGTCTTCGCTTGTTCGGACTATCTCTCCTGAACTGCTTTCGGCGTCTCCGTATTCTCTGCTGGCATCAAGCCGTCGACAAGAAGTCTGGCCGCGAGGCCAATTCTTCTGAACGCAGCCCCAATTGCGATCTGTGCAGATCACTTCAAGATCCCCGCTCTGGCTTCGGGGCGTTTGTCTGCTTGCGGTCGTCTGACTTCCTGCTCTTCAGCTCGTTTTTACTTAAACCAGGGGAATTCCATTCCTGTTCAATGCAGATTACAGCCAGGATTCCTTTCTGCATCCCAGCCTCCTGATAATCTTTTCGAGACCATCACTGTGTGTGTTTGCAGACATGTTGGGTAGACGCATGCAAAAGGCGCTTCTGGCGCTTAGCCTCGCCGCCGTGGGCGTTGATGCCGCTGCAGTGTGAGTGTTCTTCCCTCCCAGTGCTTCGGGGTTGGTTTGTTCGAGTGCGACTGACACGCTCGTGTATAGGCGCTTGGAGAACCGAGCGAGCACATTCGACTACAAGAACCAAAAGGTCTTGGGTGTGAACCTTGGTGGTTGGCTGGTGACCGAACCCTGGATTACACCTTCGATCTACGATGAAGCCGGGGGTGCAGCCGTCGACGAATGGACCTTGACTCAAACCTTGGGCAAGACTGAAGCCCTGGCTCGTCTTTCGGCACACTGGAGCTCTTTCATCACGCAGGATGACTTCAACCGGATTGCCCAGGCCGGGCTGAACCATGTCCGCATTCCCATCGGCTACTGGGCCCTTGCTCCCATTGAGGGCGAGCCCTACGTCTACGGTCAATTGGAATACCTTGACCAAGCTATTACCTGGGCACGAAGTGCCAACCTCAAGGTCATCCTCGACCTCCATGGCGGTAAGTTCCAACTCCACGAGCCCCCACCCAACCCAAGCAACACACCCACCCCCTTACTCCAGGTTTCGGAGAACACAATTGATGCTGACGAATGGGGTGGTTGTCTAGCGCCGGGATCCCAGAACGGGTTCGACAACAGCGGCCGCAAGGGCCCCGTGCAGTGGCAGCAAGGGTCGACGGTGAACCAGACACTGGTCGCCTTCAACGAGCTGGCCAAGCGCTACCTGCCGCAGTCGTCCGACGTGGTGACGGCGATCGAGGCGCTCAACGAGCCCAACGTCCCCAGCGGGGTCAACCAGGACGGACTCAAGCAGTACTACTACAGTACCCTGGCCACGGTGCAGAGCCTGAGCCCGGACACCGCTCTGTTCTTGCATGACGGCTTCCTCTCCGTCGACTCGTGGAACGGCTTCATGTCCTCCTCCAACGCTGTCATGGACACGCACAACTACCAGGTCTTCGACAACGGCCTGCTGGCCATGGACACCAACACCCACGTCCAGACTGCCTGCGCCTTCGCCTCCCAGCACCTCGTCTCCACCGACAAGCCCGCCCTCGTCGGCGAGTGGACCGGCGCCCTGACCGACTGCGCCAAGTACCTGAACGGCTACGGCGTCGGCGCCCGATACGACGGCTCCTACGGTACCTCTGCGATCGGCAGCTGCGCCGGCCGCTCCACCGGCACCGCCGCCGGTCTCTCCGCCGATGAGCGCACCAGCACCCGCCGTTTCATCGAGGCCCAGCTCGACGCCTTCGAGAAGAAGACCGGCTGGATTTTCTGGACCTGGAAGACTGAGGGCGCTCCCGGCTGGGACATGCAAGATCTGCTGGCCGAGGGCTTGTTCCCTAGCCCGCTGTCGGATAGACTCTACCCCGGACAGTGTTCCTAACCTTCTTTTCCCCTCCTCTTATTCCCTCTCTCTCCCCCTCCAATCTCTCTCTGCTTATTCTCCCTGGCCACTTATCGATTTATATCTTTTCCCCTTTGAGTTAGCTGTCTTCATTTACTTTGAGCCAATGAGGCCTTAGGTGCCACTTATTTTTATTGTCACATACCACATGAGAATGAATTACTGACATGCATCTTAATTACTTTGATACTTTGGCTCTGTGAGTAGAGGTGTAGACCCTTGCTTTCATTACCATATAAATGGAATTTTACAGCGAGGATGACCGCAGTGGACCAGTGTCACCCCCCACAATACCGAAATTTGTGTTTGCTGGTTGTCTCGTCCCTGGGAACTTCTACTCTTGCTTGCCTGGCCGCTCCTGCTTCGAGGGTGTGGCTTATGACATCGTAACTACCGTTAAGCTACCCCCTGCTACTACCTTACGCGCCGACCATTCAGTCCATCCAGATATCAATCAATCATAAAAAGCCAACAACGACCCCGACGGAAACTAATTGACTAGCCATTCATTCATTCAAACCATGTGCTTATCTATATGTATGAGGGGTATTTTAGGTAAAAGTTAAAGTCAACAGAGCAGAATGCAACACAGACACAAGGGGCTGGAAACTGAAAGCTGAGGGAGACAGTCTGGGACATGGGTTGGATAATGAATGTAGTAATGGCCCGGAAAACATGCAAGCAAGCAGGGCATCTGGGATGCATGGGAATGAAATGCAGTAGCAGACAGACAGGCAGGCATATGCAGACAATGAGTCACATGATTGGCCGGGGGCTATAAGGAAGACTTGAAAGGGGGTCTGAACGGACAGCAGAGGCAGGCGGAGGAGAGTCCTTTCTAGAGAAGCCCAAGGGCCCCAAAAGCCGCAACGACCTCACGATCAACGTTCAGCAGCCAGTCCTCCTGGAAGCGCTGCTCGCCTCCGCAGCCGACAATAACCGAATGGAGTCGCTCGCGGATAAAGTCCCGAATGTTGACCTTGTGCAGGATGTCCATGTCATCCCATGCGCGACGACGCTCGTTCTCCGGCGGTTCGTGCTCGTCATTTGCAGCCGTTTGGGCATTGTTCCAGTAAATGAGGTAGTCGTTGCCGCGAGGGTCGTCGGGGTTCGCGCCACTGGCGTCTTCGGAGAGCTCGGTTACGATGTCGGTCCACATGGTTATGTAGGACTGGAGATTGTTGAGAAGGTAAGCTGGAGGCTGAGAGTCGGGTCCGTTAAGAGTGAGAAGTTGAGTGAGGGCGAGGGCATGAAGTTTCTTTTGCGTGCTGCTGCCAATGTTATCGTAGTGGAGGAACCACTCCGTCAGAATCCAGGCCAGAGCCTGTTCCTCAGAACTGTTGGTGGCAGAGGCCACGGCGGAAGTGAAGATCCTCGGATGGGCAATAGCGAGACGCGCAAGGACGGAGAAATAATCTGTCTCAACGACTCCGTAGACTGAGGTTTGCTTGCGGTTAGGTCCTGTCGTTTGACTAGCATCGTAGGCAGAGTGGAGTCCCTCGAGGATAGCAGGGAGGAAAGAACTGTCGAGGAGGGAACGGGTGATCACGTTGTAGGTGCTCTCACTGCCACCGTCCACCGTTTCGGCGCCGCGGAGCATCAGCTCCACGAGGCGCGGTACGACACCTAGCCGCTGGCGAGTGGTGACTTTCAGAAGCGTCTCGAGCGAGACGAGGAGTGGGAAGCGGATACGATCACTGAGAATCTCCTGGGGGGCGAGTAAAATGTAAGATTCGACAATTTGAAGCGCCTGAGGAGCACTGTCCGTGGCCGCCTCTAGTATGGGCATTAGGGCGGGGATAAGAGACAAAATCTCCGGAGAGGCCGGAGAGGGCGTCTGCATGAGTATCGCAGCCCAAAGGTCGAGAGCTTCGTCGAGAAGATAGATGAGAGTTTCCTGCAAGTGTATGAGTATGATGGATTGAAACGGCGGAATGAGCAGCTTACAGAGCCTGGCTCGACGGAGTTTTGGATTAGAGGCAAGATAAGCGAGTGGTACCGGACTGAATCTTGTTTGAGAGAATGGATGAGGGATGAGAGAAGGGTGAGAATGGCCTGCTTCATCAAATGTTCTTCTCCGGAACTCTCCCAAAGAGGCGGCAGCAATGACAGGATTTGATCCGAGAAGGGAGCAATCTGGGCGAGATTAGAAGTGATCCAAAAACTCAGTCTATGGGTACACTTACATGATCTTCCATCTTAACCACCGCCATGCGAACAGTATCAAGAAGACCCATCCGGGTCTCTGACAGCTCCACTTCTTGAACAAGAGACATCAAGTCTTGAAGAATAGTCGGAGCGTATGGCAGGAATTCAGTGGGTGAGAATTCGAAAGGGTCAAGCACGTTCTTCAGCTGTCTACCAGCGCTAATGCGCACAACCAGATCATTCAATGGATCCTTCCGACTGAGAAGATGTTGGAATATCTGGTACACCGCGTCTCTGTTGAGCTCGCTCGACTTGACTGGAACCCACTGGCCAAGCAGAATAGCGATTCTTCTTCGAAGAAGGTTATAGCCTTGCTCCTGAAGCTGAACTTCCGGCACGAGAGTCCCCTGGAGGAAATTGTTGAAGTCTAGGTGTTGCTCTAGACTTGCTGCAGAAAGCCCAATGGCCGAGTAAAGTGAATCCTTTAAGAGCACATCGCGGTTTTCGGGGCCTAAGAACGCATCGTTAGTATATCTTTGGCAGCATGGTCGGGTCTTCACTGCTTACTTGCAAACCCGTAGAAGACGTGCAGTAAACGGGGAATGAGCAACTCTTTGAAGTGGATGACAAGGTCGAGGAAGAGCTTCTCCGAGCAGGACCGTATGGAGAACTCCCAAGCATCGGAAATATCCTCTTCTTTTCTCTCCCATTCTTCTGGGTCTTCTTCCCATTCTTGAAAGTCGTTCTTTCTGAATCGGAAAAATTGGGTGACTAGGAGTTCCATAACGCTAACGACAAAATCTTCGGTGAATAGTTCCGCTTTGATGAGCTCGACCGATTGTTTCTTCTCTTCCTTGTCCTGTGGTGTCTGGTATTTGAATGTCTGAGCAGCATTGAAAGCCATTTTTGAGCAGGCTCTGATAAGGAGGAGTGCTCTGAGCCCGGTCTTCTCCATTAATGACTTGCCCTCTGATTCTCCGTCAGCTCCGAGCTCACTGTATTTCTCACCCAGTTGTGTGACCAGGGTCCAATAAGCTTGAACAAGACGGATACTGTCGGGTAAAAGTGCAAAAGAGGCCGGGCGGTCCTTGGCCATCTCTACATGGAGCTTGGAGAGTTGCAAAAGATGCTTTTCAACAGCCCTTCTCAACTGCTCTGAAGCGGCTGCCGGGCCATTGACAAAGCCCAGGAACCTACTGAAATGGGAATGTGTCAGGACCCAGAATTCTCGAACGTCCTTATCCCGATTAGGGTGCTCAAAACCAGCAATAACCAGGCGTCGAATAACTTTAAGAGACACAAGGCTCTGTTCTATTGTCTCCAGCAAAGTCGTCTCATCGGCGCCACCCTGCTCTAACCACGCTGCCCAGGTATTCACTTTATCCACGTATATGCCACCAAGTAGATGGAATACCTCAGGCGCCACCGACTGGAGATTGGCACGGGTCCGTTGTAAACGAGCTGTCGACAGCTCCTTGATAATCTGCAGCAATATGACAAGGGTGCGGGGAAGTTGTAACGGATTGGCGCCAGGCTGGGTGGCGGAGCGAAGGAAGGCAATAATCGAGGAGATTCCGTCAGGCCTGCAAGTGAAATCAGCTAGCTGCAGGCTACGAGGGGAGGCAAAGATGAAAGAATATACCAGTCTTGGGGAAACTCATAACGCATGATCTTAGCCAGCATCAAGGCATTGTGAAGGGCAAGCAAAGGAGCAGGTTCAACGACACCCGCTTGGAGCGCCCTCAGCTTAATATGTTCCTTCTCCTCCTTCTTGATGGCACTTTCCAAGCATGTCAGCCATTGTATGTAAGCTTGAAAGATTGAGGCTAGCTTACTTGGTAGCGGTCTTTCGCCAATACTTGTCGATGCCGTTCTTCAGCTGAATTATGGAGAGGTATCGGACTTCCGATGGGACAGATTGGTCTAGAAAAACATCCTGCACAGGTAAATATTGGTCGTAACGACAGCATCATCTAGGGCCTGTACCTGAAGATATGTGTAGTAAAGCTCCTGCTTTTCCCAATTCTGGAGTTGTTGGGTACCCGTCTGCACCTGCTGCTGGGTTGAGCTCGCCGCGAGAACCAGTGCATTGAGCACGTTATGGGGCGTCAGCGGGTTGGCTTCGCCTGCCAACTCAACTATCGAAGCCATGTTCCGAGCAAAGGGCTTCGTCGCCGGCTATATGGCTGGCGAGTCGGGGTGTTGTATCGGACGCGTCGTCCTGCGAAGCTTGGGAGCTATTTCGATCGTTAATTGGACGCGGGATCGAGTCAGCCAAGACAGGAAACCTCAACAACTCGATGAGCCAAATGAAGGTAAGGAAAGCGACGTCCAGAAGTCCTGTCCTGTGCTGTTGGTGCACAAAGAATTGAGGTTGCGGGCAGGGAATATATTGTTAACAATGACAACAAGGATCAACAAGCAGTAGAGAAGCTCTAGGGCCGGTCACCTGCCTGACCCATTGATTCATCTTCTAACAATCTTGCGTCCCCGCCCTCGGCGGGACACTCCGGGCTGAGCGTTGTTCCGCTCCGGATAGCCCTAGGGTCCGACCCTGAGCGCTAGGCCTCATTGAGAGCCAGTCTTCTTAGGGCATGATACGGCATGAGATCATACACCCAAGTCAGTAGATCAGAGAGTCGAGGCAAAGGAGTGTTACATACCTATGATGTCTTATGATGCAATGCTCTTTAAAGTCGAGAGACCTGGACAATGTCCAAAAGGACATATATAAACCATAAAATCGCTGGCCTGTTCGATTCATAATCAGAATCTCATCATCCAAGCTCTATCCTCAAGAATCCCAATCATTCTATACCTTTTAACAGATACATATCCAGGCCATCAATACCGCAAAAATGAGCGATTACGACAAGGTTCGCGTGGCTTTCGATGCCGAGAAGGACTTGAACTCCTACCAGGCCAAGCAGGGCCTTGGGAAGAAGAGTGACTCCAGTATGCTATCTACCATGTCATCCGCTTACGCCTCATTGCTGACGTGATTTGCAAAGCTCTGGAATCCGGTGTGGACGAGATGGTTCAGAGAAGGTTCGAGACTGGTATTCGAACTGGCCGAGAAGCCAATGCTACGGGTAGCAACCGTAAACCCATTCCCGAAGATGAGGGTGGCAGCCGTGATGACCGCGGCAGGTAAGCTTCGGTCTCTCCTGACGTGTATGATGTTGAAGCTAATATAGGCTCTGTCCTAGACTTGCCCCCGCTGAAGCGTTCGAGGGCCCTGGCGGTCCTGAGGACAAGGTGAAGCTTGACTCGGAGCGTCGTCCTGGCGACCAAGACACTCTGGATATTCAGGATCTGAAGCGTGCTGGCCTTGCTGAATAAACGATTTAATGTTCCTATACCTGTAATGAAAATATCATGAGGCATGTGAAGAGTATCAATTTCTAGCCTCGGGAGTTATCCCTAGTAGACCACTGCTATTTGTACCACTTATACCTAGGGAAAGCAAAGTATGCTCACTGGATCGAAGTGTCACAGAGTATTTCTGACCTGTCCTAACTAAGATCATGACTGGGCCGTTGATGTTTACTTGAGTCTGACTTAGCCTGGGTTACACCTTTGCTATCCAACACCAGCCATGAATGTAATTCGAACCTTACTTACCGAACATGACCCCACCCCTTGAATCAAATTATAAGGTACAGCAATGGGTTGCCTGCGTGATCATTTACTTGGACCGATGCCATTCGGCTCAGCACTGGCATTGAGAACTAACGCTGTCTAGCACTGAACCGCACAATGACTGGCCCATCATAGGTACCGACGGAGAATTGCCTGTTCATAAACGGCAAGGTGAGGGATGTCTTACGAGGCGGGAAACACTTGCGGCCTTGAGAAGCAGTGAGAAGTCGCCTTTGGTTGTAAGGGTCCTCTGACAAATTCTCATGCTTGACCATTTTCCTGACCAAACTGATTGGATTGATGCAGATTGCTCCATGTGGTGAATATCCTTCATGGCTATGGCCCTACCACTGGCAATGCAATCGCGTCGCACATGGGCGTTCGCTGTCTCAGCTCCACCGTCTCCAGCCTGATAGACCAACTGTTCCAGGCCGCTGCGGTCAAGTCTAATCTGAAGACTGTACACACGGATCTAGGCGGGAAAACTCCTGCCATTGTCTTCGACGATGCGAACCTCGAATCCGCCGCTGAGCAGACGCAGTTTAAGGTGCAGTTCTTCGCGGACAGACCTGTATCGCCAAGTCACGCGTCTTTGTACATGAAGCAGTGGCAGACAAATTTCTCGCGTTGTTCAGGAGCTAGTATGGCGCTGCTGTCCCCAGATATCCGTCTGATACGGCAACGACTCAGGGTTCGCAAGCCGATAAATTTCAGTACGAGCGGGTCATGAAATACCTCACCACGGGCGAGAAGGAGGGCAAGCTAACTTTCGGTGGTGATGCTGAAGATGGAAATTTTATTGAGCCCACTGTGTTCGAGAACGTGCCAGAGGAAGCGCAGATCAGACCAAGTAATTGGCCCTGTTGTAGTGATCAGCAAGTTTCAAGACGAAGGGGAAGTCATTCGGAAGGCCGATGATAGTGAATATGGCTTGTATGCTTCGGTCTTTACCAAGGATACTGACCGGGCCATACGAGTATCGAAGTTGCATGAGGCCGGAACTGTTGGTATTATTGCACAAGTCCCTCTATGGCGAAAGATATGCCATTTGGAGGCTCCAAGGGCAGTGGTCTTGGTTGCGAAGGCTATTTGCGCAGTCTGGATAGCTATCTGGAAATGAAAGCTATCCTGAGTAAGACTGTATAGGCGGAGTATGGTCTTGACTACCTGGTCTTTCCTTTTTGATCTTTTCCCCTTGGGTGTAAAAAGCTTCCAGACTGACTTGATTCAACTTTTGATGAGAATATGTCTTTGACAGTTGTCCCCGTTAGTAGTGGAAATTTAAAATCAGCAAAGTAAGAAGTGGGATACCCTGGTCTCAATACGAAAAGAATCAAAATTCAGTTAGGCTGTAGTTTGGATCTCGTGTGGCACTGGATTTGTCATTCAACTCGTAGAGGGTAATGGCCAGACTAAAAATGAGTCCTATCGATAATGCTCTGTGTGTGGCCCAGTTCCTATAGTGCGATGTCACTGTCATCGATTTATCACAAAATACATACACCCGCAATTGGGTGGCCATACGTTCTTTGAATCATGACAAGCTACTAGTATTATTGGCATTCTCCTATCTCTCATTGTCACCATTCGTAACGTACATTAAGTTAAGCCTTCTTCATCGTCAACCCTTCCTTTATGCCCTGCTGAAAGTCATATATTCTTGTTCATCATATTTTTGTTCGAGCTTCTCGCATCGCTTACAGATTGCTCAAGAGCAAAGCTGCAACGGCGCTAGCGAGAGTGGCAACACCAGGCAGCATCATAGAGGTGCCAGCGTTGGCAATAGCAGATGCAGATGCAAAGGAAGAGGTCGAAGAGGAGTTAGAACTAGTCTGCTTCCTGGTGGCGGTGACGTCAACGTTGTAGTTGGATTTGGTATCGTACGGGAAGGGGCTGGTGTAGTTGTAGGTGGGCTCAGTGTTAGCAAAGTTCTTCTTCACGATGTCAAGGATGCCATGGCCAGCGGAACAAGAGCCATTAGTCAAGGGAACCGGCCACACAGAGGAGTACTTCGAGTAATCGTCGTCAGAGAGAGGGCCAGGGTAAGTCTCGTTAAGATGCAAGTTAGTAGTGTCAACATCGTAATTGACATAACCGGTCTTGTTGGCCACAATTTCGAGAATGTTGGCGCCACAGTCCCAGCGTCCAAGGGAAGGCAGCCCCCAGTTGGCCGAGACGGATGCAATGACAGAGTAGTGGGTGTAGAAAGTGTCGTCCTTGGTGCCCTTAAGGTCATCGGGAATAGCACCGCCCAACAAAATACTGAAGATCTTGTTTCCCTTGGAGTAGGTCTTGTCCTCGTCAAAAGTCAGGAGCAACAAGGTATCGTTCGTGAAGTAAGAGTTGTTCAGCAATGGCGGCACCCAGCTGCGCTCCCATTTGGCAGCAAAGGTGATGTTGGTGTCATGAGCATCATTAGTCATGTTGGGGGTGATGAAAGCCCACTGCGGCAGCTTCTTATTGGCCAAATCGTCCTCAAAGCTGGTAAAGTTCTTGATCTGGCGCAGGCGAGTGCTGTTCTGGGCAACTGAGTCAAACAGGACCAAGGGATTGTGCTTGCGCACGTAGTCATTGGCATAGGTGACTTGATTAGAGTAATTATACCCTTGAAAAGCCCGGATAGGGAATGTGTTCCTGGTATTCTCCCCAAGCAATACTCTTGGTGTCCAGTAAATCAGCGATGGTAGAGACATTGGCTGGAATTTGGTGAAAGTCATCATTGTCCATGCCAAAAGTGTCGCCAGAGGCTGAAGCGCAGTAGTTGGGCTCGGAAGGGTGGGTGACCGCATAGAAGTTGGTCCTATTTGAAGCGTAATGTTAATAATAAAGCTTCCGGTTGCCACTGAGCTCCTGACATTACTTACAGTGTGATACCCTGCGAAGCCAGCCATTGCACATTCTCATCCGCAGCGGCATCATCGTAGTCCTTCCAAGATACTCAGTGAGAATTTGTAATTGCAGGGATATGTCAAGTACATACAATGTTCTCAAGCCAGATTTGATAGAAACGGTTGAAGGCAAGACCCTCAACATTGGACACGGGAGAGTATGGTTCGGTGGTGGCAGCAGCTTTTTCGATCTCAGCCAGAGTAGGTTCGGAGACATTGGCGAGCTGGGCATACGCCAGGGAAGCTGTCGCAAGCAAAGTGGCAGCGGAGGACTTCATTGTGAATCGGCTTCTTCCAAGGCAAGGATATCTTAACAATTCCCAAGGGAGGAATGGTAGATGTAGGCTGAGAGATCAACGCTTAGTTCAGATTCTGAGGGAAGGGTTTCTGATTGAATATTTATAGGCTTTGATTGGGGAGAATCGTATTCCCGAGCCACGCGAGGCCATGTGTGATGGCCACAAGTTAGTACCTAGAAAGAGGTTCCTCAGAACAACTCGGAGAGAATAGTCGGCCGGAATCCGAAGCGCAGATTGAAGCCGAGTTGAACCACGCGGTCGTGAGAAGACGTTTTATTCGACAATTCACTTCTTGCTTTAATCTTGTTCAATCCTGGTCTGATATGCAACTAAGGTAACATCAAAGTCGTTCGATCCCACTGCAGCCCTCTCCTAGGCTGGCGTCCAGAACAATTGGAGTGGGTAATGGGAATCGGAGACTAGGAGGATAACAAGCAATCACTGGCCAATTCTGAACAAGATCTCCACAGTGATAGGATGTCTTGAGCATGGAGAACCTCAGGTATGCCGACGGTCGGGTTGTGTTTCATGAGCTAATTTCCAACTAGGACTAGTGAATCCCTGATGGTGGGGTAAAGTGGACGGACATCCGCAGCACGTGCGCCTGTGGCAGGCTCTCTGAGAGCCTGCATTCCATCCTGCCCGCTGCACTTCCTACTCACAGGGCCGCTTGCGCCTTTTTCTTCCACCCAGGTCTGACTCGAGTTTCTCACGAGGTTGACCCGTGGGCTGGAAACTGGCCAACCAACTTTGTCGAAAAACTAATGAGAGCATTCAAGCCTGAAAGCCAAGTGTGATGGGAGCTCTAGCTGGCTGAGTCTCGCCGGTCATTGCCGTTCGAAGATATTGACAACATGGATGGCTGCATCTCTAAGCTGGGTCCCTAGCTTTCGGTCATATGCCCTAAAGGCCTTGTGCTTTACAGTCTCTTGCTCAGGTGGACACTTGCACAAGGCGACCTGGACCATGTCTCCTCGATCGCAAAGCAGTAGCTATAACCATACACCCTTTGATTGCAGTCACCAGACATCTGCATGCAGATGTCCTCCAAGCCTACGGTTGAGACGTCCCTACAGTGCTGAACGATGTACCAGTAGAAGAACTTTGGTGACTTGCATTGTAGACTTCAGGAACCTCAAATTTTTGTCTTGAGATAGTTCAACTTGATTTCGCCTTTAGGTCTCCGAATCAACACGATGACTTGAAGGTTTGTACCAGTCAGCTGCATCACACCCTGGACCTTGAATGAATATATATCATTACTGCCAAGGGAAAGACTCCGCTGAGTGTCTCAAGGAGTTGTTGTCCAGAGAAGCCCATATAGGGCTGAAACTACGAAAGGAAGAAGAGCCAATGCTTCGTATCTACCTCGGATAGAACATATTGAATGAAGTTATGAACATCAATGGCATCCCGCCCATCTGTCTATCAATGTCACGTGCTTGATATCCAACCTCGGCAATTTCCCCTCCGATCGGAGGGCCGAGCGAACTGCTTCGCAGCATGAGCACCTCCGATAAGACATTCGGGACTCTCCTCAGAATTGCACTACCATCGACGCGACGTCTACAAGACTAGCCTTTCTACCCACAAGGAAAAATCTGCTTTTTACAATGATTCTGCGATGAGTTCTACAAACTTTGCCGCTGCTCAGGAGCGGGTTTTGGAACGCCGCCGTCTCCGTGAGGCCGAAGCTTGCTCCAGACTTGCCGAACAGCAACGATCTCACCCTTTCAATCATGCCGCGCTTCAAAATCTCCCATACCCTCTCAACAAGCTACCGTCGTCGGGAATCTCTATATGGAATGCTATAAGAGGCCGGGAAGGCCTGAGACCGGCTTATCGCGTTGGCCAGGTGGATGCCGAGTTGCTGGATGAGGAGTTACTGGGGCTGCTCAAAGGACAAGTTGGCGATGCATTGAAGTACTATGGTGTTCGTCGCCCCATCAATTCACAACCGCTCTTATTATGCGATAGACACTGATTATTGGTCATTTCTAAATAGCCTCAAACGCGTGAAGATTGGTCTCACGAGATCCAATTGGTCCTCCGAGCAGCTCTGTTCAAGCTCTCAATCTGGGATCATGATGCCTCGTATGGCGCGGCTTTGCAGAATCTGAAATACATCGATAGTCGTAGCAAAGGTCCTGTGCACTCGGCCCCTACCAGGTGGCAGAAATCTTTGTATGGTCTCCTCACCGTTGGGGGTCGCTATGCTTGGGGAAAGTGGGAAAGTTGGTTGATTGACCAAGAAAGTGGATATGATGAGGTAAGTTCGTCGAAAAATGGGATCACAGTCACGCCTTGAACATAGCTTATGGTTTTCCAGCCATCACGAGAAGTACGAATGCTCTCCCGGATGACTGATCTCGTGTCCGCAACCCACTCGATCGCCGCATTCATCTCATTCTTGGTATTCTTGGTCAATGGTCGGTACCGAACCCTGGTAGATCGCATTCTTCGCATACGCTTGATGCCGCCATCTGCACAAGCGAGCCGCGACGTATCATTCGAGTATCTGAACCGGCAGCTTGTTTGGCACGCATTCACTGAGTTTCTTCTGTTCCTCCTACCATTGGTTGGCATAAGCCGATGGCGAAGATGGCTGTCCAGATTATGGAAAAGAGCAGTGTCTGCACTCAAGTCAGGCAATGAGGATGACGAAGAAGCTGGGAAACAGGGTGAACTTGGATTCCTTCCGGAGAGAACATGTGCGATCTGTTACAGGGACAATAACCCTACTGCTGCAACAGAAAGTGACGCCTTTGCAGCTTCAGCTTTATCGGGAGGGATCATCGGATCTGCTCAAACCGATATCGCCAACCCATACGAAGCAGTTCCTTGTGGCTGTATATATTGCTTTGTATGCATCGTGCAGAAGCTCGAAGCTGAAGAGGGAGAAGGCTGGATCTGTCTCCGATGCGGTGAGATTGTCAAGAAGTGCAAGCCGTGGAATGGCGATGTGCTAGAAGACATGCGTCCCCAATCAAGTTCGGGTAAAATTGTGGGTTTCGCTATGGATGGCAATGCAGACACGGACGGCAACCGGAGGGGAAAGGAGTCAGAGCGACATGTGGACACAACGACCACATCGTCAGAGTTATCATCAGATGAATTGATTCATGATTCCAGCTGCTGATCTACGATTGAGAAGAACTCTGTCGAAGGATTAGACACCAAACAACCTGAATACACAAATTGAGCGGCTCTTGGTGCGGTACGAAGATCTGGGATGACCCAACGAGCTTCATATATTGACGGCATGTGACTTGTGACGGTGACTCAATTTAAGTAACTACCATTGAAGATACCCAGCAGTACATAGAATTGAATCTTGCTGCAGCGACTTAACCACTCCCAAAATATTAAGCTTATCTTCAGAGGTCGGTTCTCTTGCTACCTGAATTCAAGCACTGTTTGTGGGGTTGAGGAGCACTTCCCTTCATCGAGCTGTTCCCTACTCCAGTGGATCCCGGTGGAACTAGAGAATATATGGGCTGCGTGACGAGATTTGTCATCCTGGTGATCCTTAACTGTCAAGAATTCTGCCATTTCATAAAGCTTTTATAAGGCTTTTATACTTGACTAATTTTGACTAATACTCAGTATAGTTACCATATGTCTGTATAACGGCTTGTCATCTTGCAGACAGATCTCCACGCAACCCACAATTTCTACAGGTTCACCAGGGTCAACCGGAGTACACCTGTGGACGCAGACAAGCAAAACCTTTCCCATCATCCAAAACAACCATCATGACATGGTGGGACCCACTCAGCCGCAGCCGTCTTCGAATCACAATAAGATTGAATCCGATTACCGCTAAGTGCCGCGGATGTCGTCCTCCCCCCACAATCGGACTCTTCGCCGATGGCGGGGTCGCCGCACTTCCGATCGAGGAGCTCCCCTCATTAACTTGGACACGAAGCACAAATTTTCATTCCTGCATTGAAGTCTTGATCTACTCGCTACCACTCTTGCGCGACTTCAAGCAGAGCAGACTTGGGACATTTATCTTCGACCGTTTCAAAACATCGATTGTCTTGTTCAGCAAGCTCGAACATGGACCCCTCCAAGCCAGCCGTGGCTCCCTCTACTCTCCAAGAAGCCAAATACATTGAATTTCCAGCTCTCCCAGCGGATGCAAAGCATGAGGATGGCACTCCTGTGCTAAACAGATGGTCTTCGACTATCACAAAAGGTCATGACTTCCCTGGTGCCAAGGTTCGTCTGCTAAATCCCGATCACCTACTGCATAGCTTTGGTCGCTTATAGCATATTCAATCTAGGCAATGCTTTATGCGGCAGGCATCCCTGACAACAATGCCATGACGAAAAGCCCCCAGGTCGGAGTCGCGTCTG
The DNA here is from genome assembly GCF_003184585.1 of Aspergillus saccharolyticus JOP 1030-1. NCBI lineage: Eukaryota > Fungi > Ascomycota > Eurotiomycetes > Eurotiales > Aspergillaceae > Aspergillus > Aspergillus saccharolyticus. The sequence continues at coordinate 255,546 of NW_020290638.1, read as the reverse complement.
TATGGTGGGAAGGCAACCCGTGCAACATGCATCTTTTGGACTTGGGCAAGACGGTAAAGAAGGCAATCACAGACCAGGGCATGATCGGATGGCAGTACAACACAGTAGGAGTGTCAGACGCAATTACCATGGGCAGTGAGGGTGAGTGTCATATAGCGCTATGCTGGGAAAAATGTCGTTACTTACTTGAGTATCAGGCATGAGATTTTCTCTCCAGACCCGCGAATTGATCGCCGACAGCGTCGAGACCGTCACATGCGCTCAGTATCATGATGCCTGCATTGCCATTCCCGGATGTGACAAGAACATGCCTGGTGTAGTAATGGGTATGGCCAGACACAACCGCCCTTCGATCATGATCTACGGTGGCACCATCCAGATTGGATATTCCAATCTTCTTAGGAAGCCCATTAACGTTTCTTCTTGTTTCGAGGCTGCCGGTGCTTATGTATATGACACCCTGCGTCAACCAGACGATGGTGGTGACACTAGCAAGACCAAAGACGAAATCATGGATGATCTAGAAAGACATGCCTGTCCCACCGCGGGCGCGTGTGGAGGCATGTTCACAGCCAACACGATGGCCACGGCCATTGAATCTATGGGTCTTTCCCTACCTGGCTCTTCCTCTACGCCTGCTTCTTCCCCTTCAAAAATGCGGGAATGCGTCAAGGCAGCAGAAGCTATCAAGATATGCATGGAAAGGGACATTCGCCCAAGGGATTTGCTGACAAAACGCTCCTTTGAAAATGCTCTTGTCATGACGATGGCTCTGGGAGGCAGTACCAACGGTGTCCTCCATTTCCTTGCGATGGCTCGAACAGCCGGTGTTGATTTGACCCTGGATGATATCCAGAGGGTCAGCGACAAGATCCCCTTCATCGCTGACCTTGCCCCCAGTGGAAAATACTATATGGCAGACTTGTATGACATCGGAGGCATTCCGTCCGTTCAGAAGCTACTGATCGCAGCTGGCCTGCTCGATGGTGATATTCCCACTGTGACTGGCAAGACTTTGGCTGAAAATGTGGCATCTTTCCCTTCCTTGCCGGAAGACCAGGTTATCATTCGGCCTCTCAGCAATCCTATTAAATCCACGGGACACCTTCAGATTCTTCGGGGCAATCTTGCCCCGGGAGGTGCTGTGGCCAAGATCACTGGCAAGGAGGGGACTCGCTTCGTCGGCAAGGCTCGGGTGTTTGACAAGGAGCATTCACTCAATGAGGCCCTGGACCAAGGTAAAATCCCTCGCGGCGAAAACCTTGTCATTGTGGTTCGTTACGAAGGTCCCAAGGGTGGGCCAGGAATGCCGGAGCAGCTCAAGGCCAGTGCTGCTCTTATGGGAGCCAAACTCACCAACGTGGCCTTGATTACGGATGGTCGGTACTCTGGAGCCAGTCACGGGTTTATTGTAGGTCATATCGTTCCTGAAGCCGCTGCTGGGGGGCCGATCGCCGTGGTCCGGGACGGCGATGTCATCACTATTAATGCAGAGACAAACGAGATCAGCATGGATGTTTCTGACGAGGAACTTCAGCAACGACTGAAAGAGTGGAAGGCGCCGGCTCCTAACGTCACACGGGGTGTTTTGGCCAAGTACGCCCGACTTGTTGGAGATGCTTCCCACGGAGCGATGACGGACCTTTTTTAAAACCTTGAACGGATCCAAGTGAATCTATGTTCTATTCTTATTGTATACACTAATCCAACTCAAATGATCATGGAGACAGAGAAAGGTATAAGACTATATTCAAATGATCTCGCATACTCGAGATACTTTTCCTCCAGTAGACAATCGGCCTAGCCTTCCCATACCACATCTGGGGTTGAGACAGCTATGAACCTCTGGCTGAATCTGATACCTCGTCACGGCCTCGAATGTCTGAAGAAAATGCAGAATCAACTTATTTGAGACAGCTTGATGGTACAGGCAGATCCCAGTGTTGTGTACGGAGTAGATTAGCCTTCGATTGGCACATTCCTCAGGCATCCACCCGTGCTTAGTCAGACCACGGGATGCAGCGTGACGCCATGAGTGGATGTGAATCATCGCCGGCAAATTTGCGACAAAAAGAATCCCAGAACTCCTCCACGGTGTTGCTTCCGAGCCTCTGACAGGCCCGTTTGCCTCTGGTCATTCCAGTCTGTCCTCCGCCGAGAACCTGAGTTTCCCTTCCGAACCTCTTGCCTCTCAGCATTGAATTTCCGCTCCGCGGTTAGTGTGCATCTGGTTCCCTTTGCTTAGAGTTCGAATCGCAATTGGTGAGTCTTGTTGTAATCTGGTCGCATTTGCTGATCACGCAAGGTATGTTAGCTATCTTCCCATTACCAGGCCTGTATATGTCCTCAGTCCCTTGTGTGACTGACTGCTGGTCTACTTCGACACGTTGACTAACCACCATCGATAACTAGTTGCGACGCAAAGATCCATCGATCCTTTGCGACCCCGGTGGAACAACGCATAGTCTTATGTGATCAGTTCAGTCCTCTTTTGTGTCTTGTCGTCCAGGATTTGAGAATATTGTCGTTATCCGAAGTAACTGGTATACGAGTACCACTCCTTACTTGGTTTCGTTGAAAACTGGTGGAGCTGTCAGATCCTCCGGCGGTGCCTAAAGCCAGCCAGAAGACCAACGTGTCGGGCAACAGCCCCTCATTGGTGCATTCATATTTCGGGGTGCACTTAAAGTGGTTACTAAGAACGCCGGCGTAGGGATCGGTCGTTACCTCAGACAACTTTTCCAAACCGGCGCAGGTTTGTAGCGCGGATCCATCTCACTGTGATTGCCTCCATCGACCCGCTTCTTTGCCTCACTATCGGTCCAAAAGCGAGGCCTAGCTGCCAAGGAGGTGTTGTTCTTCCGGCTCCTGGAGGGTTCGACTCGCTTTCCAGAACGGATCTTCGTCACCCCCGATTCTTGGTCTGGACACTAGTCGGCAGGGGATCCCCGGCTCAGGGCGTTGGGGGCTTGGAGGACGGTAAGCGGGTAAACGAAGCTCTACCGGGGCTGAGGGTACCTTACTTCTGGCCAAATCATCAGTCATTTAAGTCTCAGCAGCCCACGGAAGGCCCCCTTTGCTGGGATGGATTCATCAATTGCACCCCCGAGCTCCCCTATCACATTACGTCCTGGTATCGCAGAGAGTGGTGCCCATCTACGCGCTTGGAACACGATTTACTCTACAGTCTTTCAATCTGGAGCTTTTGTTTCTCTCACTCAATTTCTTCGAATATCGCGTTATGACGGCTCATTGAACTGGGGAAAGATCGTGCTTCTGACTATCTGCATTGCCACAATGATGGGATGTGGGTTTATTACTTCCTTTTTGCGGCGCAAGGGCTGGAGAGCAACACCGGTCAAGAAGCGTTTTCGTCGCGCTCTACGCAAAGACCACTCTAAGCGATCTGCTGGTACCGTGACTTCCTCGGAAGATGAAGACTACGATAGTACTGGCTCCCTGCGCTTCGGCTCCGATGAGACTATCTTGGAGAAACGGGAAGCGTCTCAGCATCATGAGAAGGCTGAAAATGGTGAGTGCATTTGCATTGCGACTGCTATCTTCTGTGACTGACGGGTCCATAATAGCCCATGATACGGATCCTGGTCTATTGAAGAAACACTCGACATACCTCTCATACACAACATCCGTTGCGACCTATCCGTCCATTAGAACCTTCAACCGTCCCCATCCGCAGATGGACAAGCTTCCCACCAAACCTGCACCAATCCCACTGTTGGTTTTTGTGCATGGGCTAGGTGGGTCTTTAGCACAGTTCAATCATCTCCTGACGAGCTTGTCGAACGTTGGGCCTTGCTTTGGTATCGATCTACCAGGTTGTGGATTGTCGTCGTTCAAGCCAGAAACCTGGGATGCATATAGCGTCGAGGCATTGGCCGAGTTATTAGCGACGGCCATTGAGCAACACCGTGACAAAGACGCTGAGCAAGGTGTGGTTCTCATCTCTCACAGTCTGGGCTGCTCGCTATCTGCGCTGTTGGCGTCTTCGACCTCTAGGATTGGATCCACTCTGAAGGATCATATCTTAGGCCTCGTTGCTGCCTGCCCCCGTGCGACACCTCCACCTCCCCATGAGGTCACCCAGTTTCGTCGCCTGCTTCAAATACCCGGGCCGGTCTTTGATCTTTGGCGCTACTGGGATCGACGTGGTGGCCTGCACAGCAGCAGCGTCAACAGACTTGTAGGTGCGGCAGCTGACCCGGATACGAGGGAACTCCAAGTACGTTACAACAAGCAAAGCAAAACGCCGGTATGGCGTCGGATGGCTTGGGGTACGCTTCCTACCTACGACAAGTTCGGTAACCCCGTTGGGGGCATTCCGGGCGAGGCGGTGTGGGCGGGCGTTGAGGTTCCTGTATTGCTGGTGGCTGGTGAGGCCGATGCTGTGACCAAGCCCATTGAACTCCGAAAGATTCTCGAGTTCTTCGGTCAGGGCGGGCGGAGTGTTGGGGATGGCACGGATACCATTCCCAATGCCTCTAAAGTACATGACAAGGTCCCCTCATCCTATGATCTTCGGGCACATGAGGAGAGCTTTGGGCTCGAGGCGCAGATTGACGAGAAGGAGCTGACAAACAAGACGGGTGAAGCGACCCTCCATCGGCGTGCTGTGAAGACTGTTATTCTTCCAGCCCCAGCATCTCACGCGCTGATCTACGATCGGGCGACGTATCGCACCCTGGCCGGCATCATCCAAGACTTCCTCAACCAGCATGTTGACAACCGTCTCAGCATGGGATGGCAATTGCAATATCTGAACACTTCCGGAAAGTGGGATGTCAAGAATCTGGCCAAGTGGAAGAAGGTCACGCCTGTCTCACAACGCATTGCCGATACTTTCGTTGCCATGAAGATGCTGCGTGAGGTTGACGAGGAACACAACCCCGTTTTGTTCTCGCAGACGTACCGCGGCCGTATCTATGCTGTGGTCGATATCAGCTATGAAAATCCGGTGTACAACCCAGCATCGATGGAGAAAGGCGGAATCCACTACCACAAACATCCAACGGTGTCTAAGATACCTCCGACGCCGGATGAGGTTCGAGATTTCATTGCTCTGATTGACCGCCTGCAGAACGAAATCACGGAGGCAATGGAGAAGTCAGACAATTCGGCAGGCCCGCGTCCAGTGGTCGGAGTTCACTGCCACTATGGTTTCAATCGTACCGGGTTCCTGATCGTCTGCTATCTGATCGAACGACGCGGGTTCAGTGTCCAAGAAGCGATCGAGGAATTTGAGCGACAACGCCCGCCGGGAATTCGACATGAACACTTTATTGATACCCTGTTTGTGCGATATTGCGTTGGGCTGAAGCGAGCGCCCACGCTCTGAGAAGTGGCGTGCATGTGGTTCTGGCACTGGCACTGGCGGTTAGGAAAGGAATTGATGATTGATGACATGAATACCATAATTAGACTGTACATTGCGGCGTTTGTTAGGAATAAGTAATGTATAGAGTTTGCGTGCTCTCCAAAGGATAATTAACTACAAATTGCAAGGTGTTCGCGAAGTAGACCTGTTCGGCTAGAAGGCGGAGGAAGTAGATCAGGCATCCATATTGTTCTGCCTTGCAATGCGGGAAGCCACCAGTTGGTTGTAGCAGCCTCAGGCACAAACCCCTTAGGGTACGGCTAGTCCCGAACAGGCTAAGCGAAGCGCCCACAGCCAACCGAGAGGCACTACGAGCGCGAATGTTGTGTGCGATTCCGAAATTTCGAGGCTTGAAACCTGCCGACTCTCAACGACGACAACGACGACCCATCCTCCCACCTCGTCCCTCTCTTCAGCTCCCTCTTCGATTTCCCCGTTCGAGGTCCACAAGTCGCAAAAATGGGTGGTGTCACCGTTCGCGATGTCGACGTAAGTCGCTTCTTCATGATGATGATAATGGTTACGGGGAGTTGTCGGTCGGGGGCATGGATGGCATAATATGGCATGGCAGGGGCACAGACGAGAAACACAACGCACACAACCGGCAGCATTGTCGATAAACGCAGCGATGAGCACAATGCGAAAATCGATGGGACAAACAAGGAGGCATGGAAAATTCGACTAGGTGGAATATCGGGCAACACCGTTGTTTTTGTCCTGAGCAAAACAACGCAGGGCATGCGACGAGTAACCAGGGATATGAACGGGAACAAGTTATCGCGACGAGGCGAGAAATTCAGTATGATGCAGCACATATATCTCAAAATATATGAATCTTCAACGAGCAAAGTCGACTTGGCGATTTCAGCACAAACGACCAATCCCCCCCCCGCGAATGATCTCTCCGACTGTGTGCCCTTTGCCATGCCATAGAATGCTTGACATCCACGGATAAAGACAAGGCTTCGCCGCAATGATGTTTGGGGCAACTGTGAAACGGGTCGGCTAACGAATTTCTGATGATACAGGCGCAGAAGTTCATCGCTGCCTACTCTGCGTTCTTGAAGCGCCAGGGAAAGCTCCCCATTCCCGGTTCGTTCTCCACCACACTACGGACTGTGTCGCAATTTGCGCAGGCCATCAGAAGCATCCGACCAGCCAACTAATAAAATCTGCAAAATAGGATGGGTTGACACTGTCAAGACCTCCGCTTCCAACGAGCTTCCTCCCCAGGATGCCGACTGGTACGACTTGTTCCCTTCCTTTCAAATATCTCTTGTTTGCACCACCAGGGAGATCTGACCGAAGTCCCCGATTTCGCACTACAGGTACTACGTCCGCGCTGCTGCCGTCGCCCGTCACATCTACATGCGCAAGACTGTCGGTGTTGGCCGTCTCCGCAAGGTCCACGGTTCCGTCAAGAACCGTGGCTCCCGCCCCAACCACCACGTCGACGCTTCCGGCTCCGTCGACCGCAAGATCCTCCAGTCCCTCGAGAAGATCGGTGTCCTCGAGACCGATGAGGAGAAGGGTGGCCGCCGCATCACCCAGAGCGGCCAGCGTGATCTTGACCGTATCGCCAAGACCACCGTTGACGAGGAGGAGGACGACGAGTAAATTAGCTCCGCTGGATTTCGATTCTAAAATAATGAAAAAGTCCTGATGTTACCCTCCTCCTTCTAACCTTTCTTTTTTTCCTCTTCTTGATCTTTTAACTTTCCGACATCGGTTTTTGGGGGATGGAGATGAAAAGGAAAGGGAAGTTGGGGGCCAGGGCTGGGTCAACCATTTCCTCCACCTCACATCCAAACCATGTACGACATTGTCTGTGGTAGAAGAAGGGGGCATGAGGCAGGCAGGCAGGGTTTTCATGGAAATTTATTTTCGAATGAAGGAGTGGCTTTTTTCCAAGGAGGGGCAGCAAGCATCTCGAAGATTGAACAAAGACTAAGAACAAGAAAGCGAGAGGATGAACTGAATGATGGTTTTTTTTATTTTTTTCTGACATATATCTTCCTTCAACCTCGAATTCAGTTGTTCATGCCGGGCATTGCAATTGGCCAGTCGTCTTTACTTGCTTGACACAGTGTCGTGTGTGAGTTTCGCTCGAAGGCAGTAGCTGTAGGCAATAGGTTTTAGTATGAGGAAGCTTGATCGCGGACATTTGTTTACCACCGGCCTACCCATCTACTCGCATTGCAGGGTGATGGCATGACTTTCAGCATAAGTAAGGGTGACACACAGTCAATGCGCCGCGCTCGAGCCACGTAGAGAACGTTCTCCGTGTGGTCTGGGCTCTGGGCTTGGGGCGCTACTTGTTACTGCAAGGGCGGTTGGCGGTTGTGCTTAGTATAACAGCTTCAATTTGATAATTTGTGATGGTAGGAGATGCCTTGCCTGTGTCAAGGTCATGCAATCTCCATTTCCCTGCATAGGTTCATGGTGGATCCTTTATTCTCAGGGCACATTCTGTTCCCTATTCTAGTACTATGATTTCCGAGTCCTGCAGCTTATAGACATCACATTCTAGGCTTTTGTTTAGTTCGTGTTCTACCCACAAGATTTAGGTGCTGTCAAAGACGCGAAACAACCAGGTACTTACATGATACAGGCAGTACAATAAAACCCACCTCCCCTTCAACTACACGTCTACCTTCCGTCCACCATGCCAACCACCCTCACTCACCCACCGAGCCAAACCCGACCAGGTCATACCCTTTACTTCCTCCCCGACTGCGCACTAGGATCCTATTGAACATATTAGCTTCTCATCGCCATCCCCATTCTTCCCCCCTCCCCCGGCAACCCAAAGACCTTGCCCCTCCCCATAACCCCAGGGAAATGCAAACCTACCAAGTAAACCTGATAAAACCTCATCCGCAAATCCTTCTCTTCCTCACCAGCAAAAACTACCCGTCCCGCCCAGGGCACCTCGACCTCCTTGTTGGGATCATTGCGTAATACATACCGCACCGTCCCGTAGAGCATGAGCTCGCCGTCGCCGCCGAAATACACCCGTTCTGGGGTGTGGTTTCGGGAGGCGACGTGGGTCCAGAGGCCGTGGCGGAGGGGGAGGATTTCTATCTGCCCTGTTAGCACTACAAAATCTTGAGAAGAAGTGGGTTTGTGGTTTGGGCTGGTTTGGTGGGTGTTTGGGTATGCGCGTAGAGGTCGGCGGTAACATTCGTCGGGGGATTTTTCTTTTGGGGGGTTCTCTTGGGGGTTTCTTTTGCTGGGGCTTACCATCCTTCCCCTTAGCAACCTTCGACCCCATAATCAAAGTCGCATCATCCGTAAAGCTCTGGACGTATTGCTCGTGGGCGGATTCGGTGTCGCTAAGCCGGTAAAAGGATTCCAAGAAGGAGATCATGGCCGCGGCGTTGGCAGGGCGGAGGGTGGAATGGCTTTGAATTTGATAGGACATTTTTCTTGATTTGGATTGTGCTTGATGGGATTGAGAGATTATATTTTATTGTTGAAGGCCCTTTTTTATGAAGGTTATTTATTCTCAGGAGAAATAATTACTTGTTGTTTGTGGTGGAGATGATGTCAAGCCATAGTATTAGAATTAGTTGGTAGTCGGGGAAGGGAAAGTTTTCGGGCCGATGACTTGAGGGGTTGCATTTTGATGTCTATCCGATGAGTGAAGGGGTGGTCTTCCGATATGTGGATGCCACTGGATGGAGACAAGTACGTACCTGATATCTTTTCGGAATAGTAATCCTCCGACGCCGACCTACTCTTAATCACCTCTAATCAAATGTCAGCAGACGAGGAGCTAGTATAGTTACACAGTAACTTCCTCATTTGACTCGTTGCCTGAGGGGAGTAGCAGATAACAGTTTCTCTTTGTGGACAACTCCCCGCTTCCTTTCATACAGTCTAGTCATCTATACTATCTATACTATGTAGGAATTCAAGTATTATTCCGTACCTAACCTTGATTTACTGGCCAGCTACAGAAAATGCCGCAGAATCTACCAAACCTTCCCCCCCGCGCCCACTGCTATTTCATAACTAATACAGAGCAACGCCAGCCACTGCAAAGTGTGTATCCCGGTCAAGTGTATTAGCAGTCTGTCTTCGCAACACCGAGCATTACGAGAGAAATGCTGAACATTCCATCGACTATCTGTTCAAGTATGCTTTGAGAATCAGAGTAGACCTTTACGATAGCTGCCGCTGCCATAAGATTAAATATCGAAACAGGACTGGCTCGTCAGTTGACTCTGGCTAGGCTGAGCAGGCAGGTTACTGGACAGGGTGAGCAGGTCACACCGGTCCACAAGTCCGAGCCTGCGGCGAGCAGGGTACCTGATTGGATAGATGAGAATAATGAGGACAAAATCTATATCAGAAAGCCGGATAGTGAGCTCCAGTTCAAATAGTATTCAGCAAGCTATTATTTCAAAGATTTGCCTCCCGAGGGTCCTTTCTCAGAGGCCCATAAACAGTTTCAGTAGGATGATATTGAGTCTTGCAAGTATAATTCTAGCTTAGAGAAGATGATCATGCAGCATTATACTCTTTCAGCTACAGGCCAGGCAGCTGATCAGATCATTATCAGAACCTAGTATTGCTGGCTGAATCATCTTGAACATGTAACTACTAACAGTCGGTATCACATCTTCGTTTCCTATATTATGTAGGTCTCTAGACACTATTTTATATACCAAACTTCCCTTTAATGATTCCACCAGCTAGTAATCATACGACCCCTGTACCTGGATCACATCAGCTGATAGTAATACAGAAAGAGAAATTTTCCTGTTGACCTGCCGGGCTGCTACCTCAAAGTCTACACAACCTCACCGCTCTCTATCCTGGCAGCCGAATCCTCCTAGAATATCTCTTGAGAGAGGACCAGTAGTGTCAGAAATCGAATCCAATCCTAGTGTCAACTCTAGTCAATTGACGCGAGCCTCGTCTCTACAGAGTTCACCTGCCAGCCCGCAGCACCTCCTCAACCCTTCAAAGAGGAATTGCTACGACTTACAGGCCTTCCTGGCTGGTTAAGCTACTTTCAAGCAGCTAAACAAAGGTATAGCGTTCACCACCGGCGGTCTGGTAGCAGCTGCACATTTTCTCAGGTCCATCCATTACAGGGACAACTGGCGTGGAAAACGGGCGTGCTTGTACTTGATTGCGGTATTTATCCGTGGATGCTTTTGAATTCCACTTGCTGCGAGGCTCAGTATTATGATTGACGTCTTGAAAAGGTTCATGTTGCTCTCTTTAATTGTATATCCTGTTTTGCTGGTTGTATGCGGCAGACTACTGGTTTTGAGGTGATTCCAGCTTCTACTCCGCCACTATACAGCTAAATATATGTACATGGAAAGCGAAGCTATGACTAAACCTTCCGGAAATCCTCCTCTGGCTTGCCGAAATCTTCCCAGCTTGCCCGATCCGAGCCGTTGGGCCGGCTGGCTCGGATGAACGTGTTCTCCACGCCCTCGATCTCCGTAATAGGCCGCACAATCTCAATTTCTGCTCCATACGCCTTGGAGTACCACGTCTCGGTGAGTGCCTGCTCGCCCGCCTGCTCAGGAGCCGCGTAGAGGTGCGGAAACCGAGCCTGCATGATCTTCAGCACCGTCGAGGAGATCCGGTCCACGCTGTCGCAGTGTCGCAGCTTGAAGAACTCCGAGGGCTGCGCAGCGCGCATCTGCTCTTGGACCGCGTCCGGGTACTTGCCCACCGCGAAAAGAAGCAAGTCATAATGCAAGAGCGAGGCTTTGCCGTGGTAGGAGCCGCCCTGCTTGGCGCGGTGGTAGAGGCCGGTCAATGCTGCAATCGCTCCCATGCAGCCGGTACCGTAATCAGAGATGGGGAATGGGGGAACCATCGGGCTGGACAGCCCCATAAATTCGCCCTGGGCCCATGCAATACCACTTACCTGAAACAAACAGTCAGTCAGCTATGGATTTGCAGCATCCACCCGCGAGGACGAAAGGGCAACTTACACAATCAGCGATTTGTTGCCAGCCCGGACGACCAGCCCATTCCCCCTCGTACCCAAAGCAGTTCTCATTCACTACCACAATACCCTTGCCACGCTTCTCAGCCAGTGCGGCAAGCGCCTCGGGTCCGTATCCTAGCTTCTCGAGGGCTCCAGGACGGTATCCGTCCACCAGAACGTCAGCGTCGGCCAGGAGCTCTTCGAATTGACGTCGCCCCTCCTCAGACTTGAGGTCCAAGTCCGCAGCATGCTTGCCCATGTTTCCATCCACCTGAAAGAAGGGAACATCCGACAGCTTGGGGCTGGTGATCTTGAGAACGTCGGCACCGTATTCGGCCAAAATGCGTGCCACCGTAGGGCCGGCAATGATACGACACAGCTCCAGGACCTTGACACCTTCGAGGATTCTCTTGCTACCGGTGCGGTTGGCAGGGAAAGGTGTGGGGGCCAAGTCGCCGCTCAAGCGGGTCACCTTCCATGGCGGCTCCTGGACGTTGAGTTTGCCCTATAGATGTATGTTAGCATGGATAGCTTCCGCCAGGGTTTTGGAGCATTCGTACATGGGGAGTGTTGATGAAGTCTTCGTGCTTGAACGCCGTCACACCAGCCTGTCTCCTCTCCTGGTTCATTTCCTCCAATTCTGCGGCAGTGTATTTCTGCACATGGCTCTCAATGACCTTGATGATCTCCTCGTAATCAGTCAAGTCCGGACGATGGCCTTCCAACCCGATCATGTTCAGCGTCGTCGTAGCCTCGAGGGAGCCATGAATGTGGAAGAATTCGTCCTTGTTCTTGGTCTTGTACAAATTCGCCGACATCCGACGGTAGCCGTTCGACTGTGCTGCAAGCAAGTCCGTGTCTAGGACAGTCAGCCACACGAATCCAAGCGTCCCTGATGAGAGGATAACGCCACACACCTTTCAGCTTCTTTTTCACTTCCGGATCCAGCTTGGACAGTCCATCCACCTTGGCCATATATGCCTGGCAACCGAATGCGGTGGCCCGCTCAAGATTCACCGTGACCTTCCGCGCTTGAGGAGCTGACCCATATCGCAGATCGGCAATTGCGCCTGCCACTGCGCCCTCCACACCCTTCAATGCAGCCAACGTCTCGGTCTCCTTGAACGGAATGGGGTAATAGATCTGATCATAGCCGGATGTGAAAGACACCGCATCTCTGCGCTCCGCTACTTCCGTAGGCAGGCTGAGACGTTCGGTTTGGTTGCAGAGGTGGCTGAAGATGCGACCTGCCTCGCGGACAGGCGAGTATCTCACTTCGTTATCTGAGCTGGTCGCCATAGTGATGTATGTGGATTGCAAGATTGACTGCCCCAAAATCCTGAGCTATACCGCGAGTGCTTCTTAATGACGGAACACTTTCCAGAGTCAGTATAGGAGAAAGCAAGCAAGGAAGAACCTACACATTCTATCTAGAGAGGGAAATGGAGTCGGATATATATGTAGATCGAAGAGACCCCGCCAGAGAAGCGACTTTTCGGCAAAGGAAGTAGTCTGGGTAGCTCTCTACTTATTGACGGTTACAGTGGGTTTCATCGTCCGGGCCCATTCCGAGGGATTGTCCCGTCGGGTGGATGCGCATCTGAATGACCGATCGGCAAGCATAAAGTCGATGGTAAAGCACATGATTTCTGTTCGAACTGCAAGGTAATAATAGGTGAGTCTCCTGCTTGGGATTCTTGAGCAATTGTGTCGGAGACTCGGAGTGTAGGGAAATACTCTAACCCCGCAGAGGAGAGAGAGGCTGATTTCCGAAGGGTGGAAACGGGTTGGAGAAGTGCTTTTCGGATGCGAGGCCGATAAGATCGGAAGCGGATGGCGGTCCGGTCAGATGACGTCGCTAATGTCCGCATGTGCTTCGATGCCTGGTATGTCAGGCACGATAATTAGTTGATTGAATTGACCAGTAGTTTTAGTTCGTCTTGCGACAACTACTACGGAGAAGAAATAATATATTGACATGTGGTATCTCAAGAGACATGTTCTGTTCGGGTTTTCCACCCAAGTATGTCCTGCTAGGAGTGATTATTTGACCCAGCACAACGAATGGAGTCAATTGAAATGAAAAGGTATATAAGGGAGAAACCATGTACGCGTCATGAAAGCACGTCCTAGTAAGCGAGTATCCAGCAATCTGACTCGGTACCCTTTCACTGACACATACTCCAGCCATAGAAAACCTTGCACGACATGCATTTTCTTGTCGGTGAGCTTTCAGAATTTACCCTTTTGCCCCATGCATGTCATAACGACAGGGAGTTCAGACAGGACTCATCTGATACCCTTACGGTAGATCTCTGGCCGGAGATGTATCAGTTTAGCGTGAGGGTCGGTCTACGGAGTACATTGAATGATGATTGACAGGTCTTACCCCTTTGTGGTATGTAGATGTAAATCCTCGAACTATTACCTGACTAGTTTTATCCATCATTACATGACAGGCAGAATCTGTAATTGTCGTATTCCATTTACACTGAGTGGATGAGTCCTATGCTTCTAAGCAGAAACCAAAGGAACCATAGACTGCACGAGCTACGATGATGCATGAACTGCAACGGAGGTCTTATGGAACCACCTGAACATTTAAGCTCGCGATGTTGTACCGTGGAGTCAGCACATACATGGGCCAACTGGGTTGATTCAGGATGAAGTCGGATGGATGCTAAGCACACAGTACAATACTGAGAGATTTTTTGGCACACTCTGGATCAATAAGAAGTCCTTCGACAACCACGTTGACCCAGCCTAGTCCCAACGCTTCGAATACTACACTGCTGACGACCATGATGGATGGCAAAATTCCCCTCTCTTCAACTTATGGAGGGGGGAATGACCGGCCACAAATGAGCCATTCAGCCAGTCAGCACAGGATCCTGCGGCGCATGTACATCGCCCGATGCCCACGTGCCGTAATCATGGCCGGTTGTCGCCGACCAGAGTTTGACCAAAGAGAAACCTTAGGGTTCCTGCCCTTACCAGGTTTTGCAGGCAAACCCTACCTCGTACCGTAGACGCGGGGGGGGGCGCACGGGCACGAGGCACCGGCCTTGATATGTCCGTCGATCGGTGGGTTCAAGTGGAAATTGTTGCTCGAACCGGAGATCAAGGACACCATACTACGGGCGGTGGGCTACGGGGTGCGAAGACCAGGGCACTTACATCATCGCATTGAGATGTTGGGGACTGACTGGGAGGGATTGGCCGCGGGTATCGCAGGGTTACCGGAAAGGGGACCGGCTGTCCTGGATTACGAAGCAGAAGTTGTAACTGACTAAGTGAGAAGCCATCAATGCGGGGAGGGAGGGACAGGAGGGGAGAGGGGACCTTGAGAATAACAAGCTGATCGACAAGATACTCATGATCTACTCCGTATTCGCTCTGTGCGACTTTCAGGCTACCACCGGAGAACGGTGTACCTTGGACCTCTTGATAAGACCGATACTTGGGAGGTACATTCACCGTACCTCCGATACGGTAAGAGAACTGAAAAAAGCGGTATCAGGACTGGTGGCCCCGGATCCTCCCGGTGCGACTTCAAGCGGGACCGACTGGTGTCCACCAATCCTCGAGGCCACGCCCCAAGGACTCGGCTTCGTATGGGCCCCGTAAGGTATGGGGCGGCATGACGGGGGGGGGTTGCAAGAAAGAGGGAAAAGAGGAGAAAGAGTGACTTTTTGTCCAAGGAACATCCCGCGATAAGAGGGTCACACTCTATTCATTCACACTTGGATTCTGGATTTTTAAGGCTGGTCATTTTCTCGCTCTCCCCTTCTTCTCCCTGCATTTCAGTTGGAAGAAGAAAAAGGAGAATAAAGAGCACAAATGACCCGAAAAATAACACCGAATCCAGATAATATAGAGGTACTTCCTGGGTACTTGACCGCTGTGTATCATCCGTCCATCCATCATCTGCAATAGAACGGACATTTTCCTTCTAGCACGACTTGCAGGAGCTGCGCCGGCTGACAAGAACATTCCATTGTGCTATTCTTACTATTCTTACTACTATTATTGACGGACTGCAACCACCAACTCCTTGCGTTTCCTTCCCTCTTCCTCCTTTCCCCCTCCTCCTTTCCTTCCTCCTTTTTCTTTTCTTTGACTGAGATTCTTCCTCTCCTCTGGAAATCGTCAAGGAACTTTTTTTGCTCGTTTACCACCCGCCTACGTGGTTTCTTGTTGCCAACAACGTGAACACTGTTCCCCTGGATCTACCTGTCTCCAACCGTCGCGTTCCTCCACTTATCAACCCAACCCTACGCCCCTCTTAGCGCGTCGCATCGCATCTGGCTTGCATAGGAAATCCGTTCACCGTTGCGTCTGCACCACCTCTCCGATCTGCTATTGACAGATTACTGTGAGTCAATGATCCCCCAATCCTTTGAATTATCCAACCACGTCTTTTTCTTTATTTTCCATCCTTGAGCCTGAACTTGTGGCTTTCTAAGGGCGTGTTTTGGCAGGGTCTGGATCTTTAGTCAGCCTGTCCATTCATTGTTGCCCGTTGTCCGCCTTGTGCGCTATGGTTGGTCGATCCTTTTATCTGACTCATGGGATTACAGATCAATAATTAGCCACCGGGTTGAATAGAAGCATTCCGCTCCCTGTGTTCGAAAACATCCATCATGGCTTTCCCAAATACCACATCCAGCATCGCTATGGCCCTTGCTGCTGGCAAGACCGCCTCGGTCGACATCCCCAAGCCCCGTCCTGGCTTTCCCATGGCTGGTCGCGACTCGACTCACCCTGGAGCCCCTGCTTTGTTGCCCACACCGCCCAACTCTATATCGCCAACTCTGCCGCCTCAGGGTTTCCGCCGGGGAGATGTCGATCAGCCGGGTTACTCTCCGCTTGCCTCTTCGCATGTGGACTCAGATGTCGACCTTGGAGATGCTTCGGGTATTTCCCTCGCTGCCCATGAGCTCGATAGCACTGGAGCTATAACTCCTGGAATGTTGGCTAAATGCCATCTTCCCGAGATCATGTTGCAACATGGTCCCCTGGCGATCCGCCACTTGATGGGTTATTTGACCTCCTCTGTTCCCGGTTTCTCGGGCATACCTCCGGCGAAAGCACGGAGACTGGTGGTGGCCGCACTGGAGGGTCGAGGGTGCGACGAGAAAAGCGCTATGAGTCAGAGCAACGTGATTTTTGAGAAGGTCGGATGGGGTCGCTGGGATGCACGGCGCCATGGCGAACCGTTGCGAAGCGATCCCCAACGCCAGCACATGTCGCCACCATCCAGTCCCTCGGACACGTTCTCTCAGCGGGGTATGCAGATTCCCATAACCAAGAGAGATAATTTGCAGCCCTATGGCACCAGCGTGGCGGGTGATTCCGCCGTGTTTTCTTACTCGACAGAGATGGAATTTGGTCGTCCCGATGTCAGCATGTTGGAAGACGAGGCGGATAAGATGTCTCTTGATGGTCACGATCGCGAGTACTGCTCATCTTCGGAGGCACCTGATGACGAGATGCCCATCGAAGATTGGGGTGAAGAGGATGTGACGGACGAGGAGGATTGGGCACAAATAGGTGCTGATGCGCTTCGAGCACGATCTCTCAACGCCTCGGGCGGGTTTGTCTACGGCAGTGGCAAGTCGCCTCACTTTCGTGGAGGAGGGCCGGCACCCTCCTCATTAGCGAAATCCGCACCACGCAATTATCCTATACAGCAGCTCGGGTTCAATCCACCTGATGGTATCATAAACGACGGGGACGAGCGCGCTGCAGCGGCGGCTGCATTGTTACGACTTGGATCGATGTGACGTGATACGACGATCCATCGTTATTGGCGATTCTACGGGTACCGGTATTCTCGGGATCCAATTCAAGGCTGGTCCAATTTCTTCTCAGTATATATTTCTGCTTTAGATGTTCATCTCTGGGGCCACCAGCATGCTGCAAGAACACTATCGAGTCGACCGGTTCGACCTCGGGTTGCGTTTGGAGTGGGCGTGGTTTATTTGGGATTGATATCAAGGCGTTCTTATCCTTTCTAACGATTTCTACATCGTCAACGTCGCCAGCTCAACACTGACGGACGTTTCGTCAAGTGATGGCATGGACTTATGATTATGATACCTCCGCTGCTATCTTGACAGCACTTTCTTTTCTGCATTGAGCCGAAGTAGGCTTTGCAATACGCAACCATATATATTCGATGGCAAGGGACACTCACCACTCCACATTGTGCATACATACTTTGACGAGTTCGGGAAACAGTCAAATTCGGTCTCGCATGACTTGCGAGGCCATGTGAATAATATCTATATAGATCATAATATAAAGGACCATGCTAGTCATAGGTCAAAGGACATACTTCTTTCACGCCGCGTGCTGGCATTGACTTGGAAACGTAGTCTCGGGGTCGAGGTAGGTTCTGGTTGCGAACTGGTTGTGAACTGGTTGTGAAAGCTTGTATACGGTTTGTGATAGGATTGAAACAACCCAAACCAGTACGTATCTCGATTGATGAGGAATTGGTCCAACTCTTTTACCACCCACTTAAACTGCTTCTGATGTGAATCATACTAGAACACCACATCCTAAGATGCAACTGTTACAACGATCTACACTTATAAATAACCGGGTATTCAGCATGACCCATCTCGAATGCGATCTCAATTCCACTTAATCCACATGGTTCTCCTGGCAAATCCATTGGTCTTCCTTAGTTCATATGTGTCACAAGTATTCATGGTTCAGCCGGGCAGCTTGACATATGGTAATCATGAAGGTCAGAAATCGATTCTAGCTAAAAAGCTTTCTAAAACGTTGGATCCGTATTCTACTCCCCTTTGAGTACAAGGAACTTGATATATACCACCACCGTCACCATCTTCTCGGTAACCTTGATACAAACCCCAAGCCCACTCAACTCCCAACTCCATACAAAAAAAACAAACCATGAACACAGTTAAGTAAAACAGTGTCTCCAAGTCTCGGATCCCCCATTTTTTCCATAGCCTAAACCAAGCGAGCACTATTGCGCACGAAGACCCCGAAATGCAAGTCACTCAAAGAAACCCTACCATCACCCAACAGCTAAAACATTCAGGGACCACCACTCCCTTCACGGAGGGAGATCAGAGGCAAAACCCCGACAAGCAAAGTGAAATCCACCACACAGACAAAAACAACGAGGCATCATTTATCATGAGCATCATTAATCTTCTTCCACACCTCCGCCTCCACCTCCGCCAACTTGTTTCCCGCGCTGCGGAGCCACGACTTCGCGTTGGCGAGGATGCCCTCTTCGGGACCCTCGTCGTCAAGGTCGACCCGTCCCGAGACGCCCGGGTCGTAGTGCAGGGGGAGTTGGGAGGTGGTTGCGTTTGCGCTTGTGCTTGTACTTATGCCTGTGTTTGCCGTCGGGGGCTGGTAGAGGGAAGGGTAGGGGGTGGTGGTTGCGTTGGGGATCGCGGGGGGTGGGATGTATTGGTTTTGGCTTTGGGGGTGGGTGTAGTCGGGCTTGGAGTAGGGGTACGGGACCTGGTGGACCGGGTGGTAGTCGGAGGGTTGCGGTAAGGTGGCGGTGGTGGTGGTGGATGCTGCTGCTGCTGAAGATGAGGTTTCTGGGGTTAGGCCTGCTGCTGGTGGTGCGGCTGGTGCTGTGGTCGTTTGACTGGGGATTTCGCCTGCTTTGGGAGGCGGTGGTGGGTGAGTGATTGAGGATACTGCAGGTGAAGCGGAAGTAGGAGCGGGGACGGGCTGAGCTCCGGGTTGTGGTTGGGGGGGAGAGGTGGTGGTGGCGTTGGTGCTGGACATGGTTGTTGTCGGTGTCGGTGTGATTGCTGTTGAAGATGAGGGGGCTGCTGGAGCAGGCGTTTGCACGGGAAGCGAAGGCATATCGCCAGGTTGCGCGGTGGCGTAGATGGGAGAGTATGATGGTGCAGTTGAAGTGGCAGCGGAGGTTGTAGGAGTAGGCTGTACTGATGGGTCGTTAAGGACCTTCTGTTCTAGCTCCGGGGATGAGGCTTTGTTGGTAGAATCCCCGTTCGAAACCGAATCGTTGTTCTTCATGGTTGCTTGCGTTGCGAGAGTTGCAGATTCCCAAGCTGTAGAAGCTATAGAAGCAAGGAGCTGTTGCTGAAGCTTCAACAGTATGATCGACGTCACCGGACCGGGCAAACGACACGTGATAAGTCATCAGGTGACCGACCAGAAAACTCTACCAGATACGAACTACGGAGGCGGAATTACCGGGAAAAAGGATGAAGAAAAAGAAAAGCTTTGCAGGCAGTAAAATACAACTGGTACAAGAGGAAATGACACACTACTCTATGCTCAAGACAACGGTATCATTCTTGAGGCATATTTCTATCCTCCCCAGCATCGTCCAGCATCCGGTAGTTACACCGGTCGACTGGCCAACCCCTTCCCCAGAAGGATTACACCGACTCAAACAGATTTGACCTTTTTAGTCAAATCGTTTAGCCAGAGCCACCCTTGTACTTCTTTCCGAAGAGCAGGAGCTGAACCTGGTCGTAGATGGACAGGACACCAGCACCAGCAACACCACGGAGGATGTTAGCACCAGCACCCTTGAAGAGGGACTTGACACCCTCACGGGCGACGATCTGGCGGAAAGCATCCATGGAGGAGCTGTACTTGACGGCCTCACCGGAGGTCATCATCATACGACGACGAACGGTGTCAAGAGGGTAAGAAGCGATACCAGCACCAGTGGTGACAGTCCAGCCGAGAAGGAAGGAAGCAAGGAAGTTACCCTCGAGAGGACCAACCAGAACAACGGGCTTGATGGAGTCGTACATGCCGAAGTACAGACCACGGTAGACAACAATACCAGCAACAGAGGGACCGAAACCACGGTAGAGACCGGCAATACCGTCGGAAGCGAGGGTCTTCTTGTAGACGTCGACGAGACCGTTGAACTGACGCTCACCGTTGCCCTTGGCGGACTTGGCGTCGTTGGCAAGACGGGTACGGGCGTAATCCAGAGAGTAAACGAAGAGGAGGGAAGTGGCACCAGCAGCCTGTTCATCGAGTCAGTTCTTGATCTTCTCCAAGGTCTCGCGATTTGGATATACGTACACCACCGGAGGCAAGGTTACCCATCATCCACTTGGTGTATCCATCACGCTCCTTCTTGTAGGCGAACATGGACTTGTAGGTATCACGGAAAGCGAAGTTGAGGGCCTGGGTGGGGAAGTAACGGATGACGTTGGCAGTGTTACCTCTCCAGAGGGAGACAACACCCTCGTTGGCAGCGGTACGGCGGAAGCAGTCGACGATACCGTTGTACTTCTTGTCGAGACGGCCAGCGCGGAGCATCTCATCCTGGTTCTGGATGAGGAGCTTGATACGCTCGATGGGGGCAGCAGCAGTCTTGGAGACAGCGGCGGAAACACCACCCACTGTGGACAGTAGTCAGTATCATGGATTGGAGTAATCGATAACATTGGGCCATTGATGCATGGATGAAAGATCGATCGATGGCCGATGATCCATCCGCGAGACCCGAAGGATGTACGTACTCAAGAAGTCGACGACGAAGCCCTGTGAAAATTTTTATTAGCCATTAATTCCGACTAAATGGATGAAAGTCGAGCAGATTCTCTAATCACTGCCCCCTTCGATATAATGCGAGCTCGTCTCAACTCATTCAGAGTCGTTTCCAGTGGGCTATCGAAGGGCGCGTGATGCGAAAAAAACCGGTCGACTCTCGAACAAGGGACAGATGGCAACTTACGGGCATGCCGAAGACCGACTTGTCGGCCTGGTTAACGTCACCCTGGGCCATTTTGACGGCTGTGAGAAACGAAAACTAAACAAAAAAAGAGAGGAGAGAGATAGTGCCGGACAACACAGGACACTTCACGGGGGGATGGGGAAGAGAAAGAGAAGAAGAAGGGGAAGGAAGGAAGAAAAAATAGCGAACGGAGGGCTCTTGTAAGCGGGAAGAAGCGAGCGGAGGCGCTAGGACTCTCTTGGGGGGGCGAAGTGAAATTTTGTTTCGCTGGCCTGAATGTGCAGTCAATGCAATGGCAGCGGCGGCGAAGAGCGGCCGCACTAGTCCCGATTGGAAAGCCTGGCTGGATCCCGGTCCGGAGTAGGGAGTTTTCCCATTGTAGGGCAAAAGGGATGAAAAAGGGAGGGAGGAGACCAAAGGGCGAAACTGTGAAAGGAGGCGGCGACGGCGGGTCTCTACCACCAAGCAAGAAAAAAAAAAATATGGAACAAAAACAAAAAAATACAGAGAAAAAAAACTGGGTCTGACGCTAATGCTGGCCCAGGCAACCAGAGCCGATATCTCCCGATCGCACCAGTAACCGTCCCGACCGCTGCTGATATGGGAAAGAGGGAAATTTCTCACGCATGAGTTATTTAGGGAGCAGCAGCAATTGATTTCCTATCTATCAGTCATTGCAGAAAAAAAAAGAACTTAATAATGGAGTTGGATTTGGGCTCGCCTAATGCCAGAAGAGCATTCGATTCAGACATGACAGTCCTGTTGTTGATTGCTCAGAGCCTCCGCTGGGGAGAGCATTTCGGAGGCATTCGGCACCTTTCAAAACAACAACAATAATGCATAATCCTCATAATCATAATCGCTGCCTTAGTGCCTCGTCAGCAATTCCGCCCATCTTCACCGAACCAACTTTTCTCTGCGTGCAGCAATAGTTAGCAGCCGCAGCCGCGCAGTAACTCTCACGATCCCTTTCTTTCTCCATCTCCCTCCCGATTACCCGATGGCGAAATTCCTCCTTATGCGGCCTCTGGTTCCCGGAAAAACTTGTCTTTTGCTCGGGCCAAGGATGAGGATATGACCTTTCCCTGGAGATGCCCTCCACCGGAAAAGCCCTCCATCTACATCGAGTACAATCAAGATAGTAGTTCAATTTTGCGAAGGCGCGTGCACCGACTTTCGGCTGTCATCCCGCGTTTTCCCCGTCTTTCGCTCCGTACTAAGACTCGGAGAGGTTGGGCCAGAGGCACGGGATTGAATAATGAGAAGTCCTTCCACTCGGTAATGCGGAGGAGCTAATAGGTTCCAGGAGCTGGAACAAAATCCCTTTCATCTAAACTAGATTGTCAATTGTCAGTTTTGCCTGCTTCAGGCTCAAGAATTCTGGGCCGCAAGTTGCTGATAGACGTAATGCTCCGACTCTAAACAATCCATTGATGACTCCAGAAAAATGCTCGAGGCTCTCGGATGCGTCGTTCATCAGACACAGCATCTCTCGATAGGTTTGCTTATCGTCTTTCTTCATGCCCCAAGAGAAGACCCAGATTCGATCAAAATTGAAAACGGGCAATGGCATCTTGCTCCACTATCAAGTAGATACTATTGTGTAGACTAGACCTCATTGCCCCTGCTTTCCTGCCATGGTGATATCCACTTTTTCGCCTCTTTCACGGGACAGCCCAGAGTACCGAGTTGCGCCTTCACAGAGGGGCCCACTGCGCCTGACTGTCTGCCGTGCCCAGTCTACTGGTTTTCGAGAAATTAAAAGTTAACAGTGCTCGATTTGTTATCAACCCGAGCACGCCTTGAGGAGGGCGCTGAGTTTATCAGCGTCCAGCCTCGAGTCACGAGACCCATATTCTACAACATTTTTACAATTGTTCGAAGACCACTAAAACCAGTATAGTAATACGCAACGAAATAGGTATATCTTGCATCTAATCTATCAGAACAGACGAGTGTATCGCTAAATACTTTTTCGAACTAAAACCATTCAACAACCATGTGGTGAAACACATATGCGAGACAGGAGGTCGATTCAAGCATTTAGTGCTTCTTTGACCTCTTTCTCTTCTTCTTGCTGGGCTCACCGTCACGAATATCGACTTTGCCCACATTTTCCGTGTCTGGCGTAGGGGCCTTGGGAGCCTCCTCGGAGATACGGGGACCTTCTTCATTGCCAAAGGTATCCTTGCGCCATTGCCTAAGGCGGGCTTTCTTACCCAACTTCCTTTGGTCCTTGGCCTTCTTCTCCGGATCACGGTATGATGCAAGTTTCTTCAGGCCGGCAAATTGATTGAGCTGGTTGTCATCAGCCATGAGAATATCCCTAGCAGTAAGTCCGAAGCTCTGGGGCGAGGTTTCGCGGTAGCGGAATCCAGTAGCGTTTTTCTTTGTTGCCCCAGGAAGCAAGCTGATGTCGAGATCAAGATTGCGGTCCACAGCTTCCTCGACACGCATGCGATCTTTGCGAGATTCCCGCTTCTGATCTCTCCTCTCCTGTGCCTTGCTCTTCTTCTTCTCGCCTTCCTGCTCATCCTCCATGTCGACGTCCGAGTCGGCCATGACGGCCTTCTCTTCCTCATCCTCATATTCTGGCACGAGGTCTTTAATGTCGATATCGTCGTCCCATGTAGGCTTCTTGGGATGCTTTGTGCCATCAGCGCCAGCTTCGGCATAGTAGTCTTCACCGAACCGCTTTTGCATTTCGGCCTCCCAATCCTTGCCATCCCAGGCATCGTCCAAGAAGTGCGCCCAATCCTCGTCCGTCAATTCAGTTCCATGGATGCCGGCAACCTCCTTGATTTTCTCAACCTTCTCCTGCAATTCTTCCATCTTAAGCTTGCGAAGACGGTTCTTCTCGATCTCACGCTGTTTCTTTTCCTGTTCCTTCTGCTCTCGCTCCGCGTCTCTGCGTTTCTTTCTCATGCTCTTCTCCTCCCGTCGGACAGACTGCTGGTTTGTGGCATCACGAGAATGCGTCATAAGTGTAGCATTCATCTTGCTGGGATCCTCAAAGCGGAAATTATATGCCTCCTCGAATGCCTCCGCGCGTTGATCCTCCTCCTCATCGTCAGACTCGAACGGCTGAAGTTCCGATCTGCCAGCGGGGATCCATGCCCGGGATGAGAGGAAGTTCGACAAGAACGTCTCCGGATCCTTGTCCGCATTCTCAATGTCAAGGTTTGCATCAGTCTTGGTTTCAGGGAAAGACTCGGGCTTAGATTTAGCGACAAGGAAGTCATCTTCCTCTTCCTTCTCGGCTGCATCCTCGTCGCCAATAGCAGCGTGCATTTCCTTGACTATGGCGTTCTTCAGGTCAGCCTGCTCCTGAGCATAGGTTTTGGGAGCATTGCTCGTGTCTTCCTCGTCAGCCAAGTTCGCGCCGCTGAGTAGGTTCTCCCGGTGGTAATCGCGAAGAGTCATCGGTTTCTCCTTCTTTCCGGTGTTCTGTGGTTGTTCCTCCTCATCGAGTTTGGTGAAGAATTTGGCGTTCGGGTCGTACAAGCGGGGATCCTTGGATCGGATTGCCTTGATAGTTTCCATGATCTCGACATCCACAGCCTCAGTAGCCAACTCTCCGAAATCGTCCTCTTCTTCGGATGATGACTCCTCTTCTGAATCCTCTTCGTCGTCACGATCCCGACGTTTGCCGAGTACCGAGGACTTGCCTAGCTTTGACTCCACTACAGCGGTTCAAGAGTCAGTCTCAATTACAGCGAAAGAGTAAAGACAATGAAGGGGCCTTACACTGTACCATCTCTTCTCTCTTCTTGTTATACTCGAAGCGACGAGCATAATCTTCGTTGATCTTGAACACGACATCTTCATTGCTGATGGGAACTCCGCCAGACTCATCTTCCGAATCACTGGAGCTGTCATCCAGCAGCTTGCGCGACCTTTTCGAAGAGGGCTCCATTTTCTGAGTGATATTTCCCCGGGATGATAGGTCTCAAGTAACTTGAATACTGGATTGAATGATTGCTCCGCCGAAGGGGAAAAAAAAAGAGCGGTTGCCGGCAGAAAAAAACCGACTCCACTCTTGACCGCCTTGCGGGATCCATCGACCCTGTTCTGCCTTATAATCCAGGCTGCGGGACAAAGACACTGACGTAGCCAATCAAGACATGCGCGGTCCTGTATCCGCCTAGATGGTCAGAGGCGCTCGATCTCCTAAAGCTCCCCCCTCCTCCCTGCTGCGACATGCCCCCTCCTATCCCTTACTGCTGATTCTGCTCATTCTTGGATGCTGCTTGCTTGTTTGTTAATGCGCATGGTGACTTGGAATCTTTTATCTGTCAATTCTCCACGTTATTCTCCACCGCATCGGTGTATGGCTGGTGACATACACTAGATGTCGACTCAGCCGCAGATCCCATTACCCCAGGTTGGGAAGCTTGTCAGTGTGGTGTAAGTGATCGGAGTCTCTACCAACTCATCTATGCGCTTCTTTCTCTAAGCTCTGTATCATCTAACTCTTTTCTTAAGTCCGGTCGGTTTAAAGGAGGCTGCACTCGATTCCCCCACGTTCCGCGCCACCGCCCTTCACTTCTCCGACCAGATCGAATTTCTCGAGAGATGGCTCGACGGCTATGCGAGAGCTGCCTCAAAGCTCTCCGCAGAGCTTGCGGCAATAGAAGGGGCTGTTAGCGTCTTTCTGTCCTATTCTACGAATCCCTTACTGGTTTCTGAAGCCGTCCTCGACCATGATTACACTCTACAATCGATGCGGAGGTGTGGTGATAGCTCAAAGGACATGTGGAATGGATTAGTGTCTACTGTTAAGAAGATGGAATCTCTTGTGTCCGAGCCTATAAGGGGATTTATTCAGGAGGACTTGCGCAACTTCAAGGTATTCAATATGAGGACTCTTAAATTAAAGGATCGGTATCTGACCCCCACTAAAGGAGATCCGGCGCACGCTTGGCGAGACACAGAAACACTACGACTACTTGCTGGCCCGTTATTCGTCACAGTCCAAATCGAAAGAACCTTCAGCCCTACGAGAAGATGCTTTCCAGCTCCATGAAGCTCGCAAAGCTTATCTCAAGGCCTCAATGGATTTCTCTGTCCAAGGACCTCAGCTACGCAATGCGCTTGACAGGCTTTTAGTTCGCGTCTCCTTCGACCAGTGGCGGGAGCTTAAGACTATCCATACCAATAATGGTACCTCGTTTGCGAAATGGGGTCAAGAGATGGACCGGATCAAGGGCTGGGTGCAAGAGATGGATGGAAACGAGAAGTCTGCCAAGCGGGAGCTCTTGGCTTCGAGGAAGCATATAGAGGAAGCTGCAGAAATTGCAGCGAGACCGTCGCGTGAACTGGATGATTACTCTGTATCTACCGTCCCCTATCTCGGCTCGCGCCCTCTTTCGACAGATAGCATGTCCAAAGAGGCAAGACCCGAGAAGCAAGGGTGGGTGTACCTCCGAACCCTCTCGGGTAAGCCTACACGCACTGTCTGGGTTAGACGCTGGGCATTTTTGAAACACGGCATCTTTGGTTGTCTTGTCCAAGGCACTCGTACCGGCGGCGTTGAGGAGAGTGAACGAATTGGTGTTTTGCTTTGCAGCATCCGGCCGGCTTTCCAAGAAGAGCGAAGGTTCTGCTTTGAGGTCAAGACGAAAAGCAACACAATCATGCTTCAGGCTGAGACACAGAAGGACCTGATGAACTGGATTGCCGCTTTTGAGGCCGCGAAGCGCAAGGCTCTTGAGAATCCGTCGAGTACCGACCTTTCAGTGTCCGGCAAGGTCACCGTTCAGGATCCCGCATTTGCAATTTCCCAGCCTCCAGCGCCAGAATTCGCTGCTGACCCTGCCGACTCTCTCACGCCTCATACAAGCGATGAGCAGGGCTCGTCCGATCGTAATGGGATGCTCTCACTTCCAGAGAAGGATTCCTCTGCTCTTCGCAACAGTAGCGACTTCAGCAGCTACCGGAGGCTAACGACGCTGGATTCCGACAGCCCTGCCCGCGAACATGCATCTCGTCTCATGCAGAAGCTGGATCTTCATCGCAAATCAAACAACTCCGTGCAGCCCTCCTCATCGATCCCCGGGGTTGCAGGCGGGATTGCTAGCCTCATTACTGCGAGTCATAGCGCGATTGCTTCTGGAAGCACTTTGCCAGTTGACCCAGATGGAACCCGATCCCGTAGCTCGACTCTTGGTAATGATTCTCCCACGACTCTCGCCCCGACGACATTGGCCAATCCTCCTGCCCCCACGAGCATGAGCAAAGCTGCTGTATATGTGAGTAATGAAAGGGGTATAGGGCTTGGTCAAATTGACAAGACAGGTGGAATGCCCAGCGGCATGATGGCAAACTTGTGGGGTAGCTCCAATTGGGGCTTCTTGAACAGGTTTGAGCCCGAGCGACTGGGAATGCCGGCAGATCAAGACACGGACAAGTCATCCTCTAAAGCGAAAGATCCCTCCAAACAGTTTTTGACAGCGGAAGCCGATCCTTCCAGTGGATCTATTACGCCTAAACCGCAGAAGACCGGGTCGCGTCATAGACCGACAGTGAGTTTGGACGGCGACTCGTCCAAAATACAGCAAGCGCTCATGAGAGACTCGCACGACTATCCTAGTTTCTATCCTCCTCAACTTAAGATTCACGATGCCCAATTTCGCTTACTGTTCCCCGATATCAAGAAGGAGGAGCCTTTGGTCATGGTGTTCCGGGCTACATGGAGTCCGAACGACCAGCAAGACTTCCCCGGAAGAGCTTTTGTGACTACTCAGAACATATATTTCTACAGTCATCATTTCGGTCTGGTACTGACGACATCCGTATCGCTGGAAAGTATCAAAGAGGTCACTGCTGCGACTGGCAGGGATTGCGACTTCCTGTTCTTACATCTCATACCTGCTCCTGGTGATGACACACCGAGCCGGGGAACGATAAAGACGTTCCTAGAACCATTGAGACTCCTCCAGAGGCGGCTCAACTTTTTAATTCACAACATGGCAGCTGCTGAACCTTTGGGGCTTGATGCGGTTTTCAGGACCCTGACCAGAATGGAGACAGAGGCCATGACAAGGACCCCCAGCTTGGATAGTTGGGAGGATGTGGGTGCTGGGGAGGACAAGAACGATCTCAGTGATGTGCCGGCGGGAGGTTCCAAGAAAGATTCTCGTCTGCCCATTTACATCGACAATGATCTTAACCTGCACAAGAAGCACGGCAATGGTAAGGATATGCCAAAGTTTCGACTTCCGACACAGCCGGTTCAGTATGTTCCTCAAGGGAACCTTCACCTTGCTGCGGAGAAGGTGTTCGACATTAGTCCTAAAGCTGTTTTCCACATCTTGTTTGGCGACAAGAGTGCTGTGTGGCAGCTTCTTCTGCATCAAAGGAATGCCCAAGGTGAGTCATGGCTCAAAATCTGTTCGGCGCTTGCTAATTTCGTAATAGGTATCAAGCAAGGGCCTTGGACTAGACACGAGTCCAATCACCTGAGAAGGGATTTTCATTACTCAATCGAAACTAGCGATATTTTTGGTAGATACCTGAACTATTTTGAACAGCTCACGCCGATACTGACTTTCGTTAGGGACCAAGCATAGCAAAACCATCTCGGACTACCAAATGATTGATGTTCTTAATGACCACCTTTGTTATGTCATTACGGACAAGCGCACACCTTGGCACCTACCATTCAAGCGATCCTTCAGGTTGGTTAGTAAAGTTGTGATTACTTTTGTTGCAAAGGGCAAGAGCAAACTCTCCATTTACACGAAAGTGGAATGGCTATGGTCACCGTATGGTCTGCAGAGTGAGTTACACTAGATCAATGGGAAACCTACAAGGTGTCGCTAACTGCATCAGGAATTGTGGATAAAAGTGCGAGCAGTGACTTGGAACAGGACGCGCTGGACCTCCTTGACCTTGTCGGTGACCAGGTCCGCAGATTAGGTGCACATAGTCGAACGAAGAAAGCCATCACGATCTTTGGTCATGTCGGACGCCAGAGTTTCGCATCTCAGTTTTCACCTTCGGGAGACCTTAAGCTAGAGTCTCGCAAGCCTCGCACACAGAGAAGCATGGCCTATCTCCTATTCGAAACTTTTCTGTCCTTCCTTGAAAGTGCCGCATCATCGCTCCTCATGTGGACCGGCGCTTTCGTACGCTGGGCTTGGAAGACCACCAATGCGAACACGGTTATCCTTTCACTACTCTTAGCGAGCGTGCTGATCAACGGGTTCTATTCGTCACAAGTTGTCCATGAATGGTGGGATGACAGGAGTGTTGGGAACTTCATGTCCCGTATCGGAATTGGTCCCGACAATGTTATGAGTAGAGCTATCTATATGAGGGACATTGACGAGGCTGTTGCGAACGCGACCATTGGTCGCGGAAGCGGAAACGTGAGTGACTGCTTCGCAACGTTCCAGCAACAGACTTTGAGGGAGCCAGGCACGGCCTTGTCGTTGGGATCAGCCAGCTTCAGAGACTCCATGACCAAGAGCGCAGCGCGCAGAATCCAACAGACCCGTGAACGGCTGGCTACCTACCGACACAACCTCCTAGTTGCTCTTCGAGTGGTGAACAGCATTGAACGAGAAGTCATCGAGAACGAATGGCAACGGTGGCTCCGACAGGAACTGCGCCGTTGCCGTCAGGTGGGAATCCTCCTTGGTCAGAACGATGGCCTCGATGATGCCGACCTGGAGGTTGAGCGAACCAGCTCGAACGCATTCACCAATCTGAGTGACGATGTCAAGCAGTGGTACGGTATGTACTGCTCGAGTTGCCAGTCCGAACAGTCATATGTTGAGGACGACCATGCCTTTGGTGTTCTCTAGACAACGGATGAGTGGCGCATTTCCTTATGCTCTCATTTCCTTCTCAACCCTGAAACAATACCCGCGCGGCAGCGAAGCGATCTGTCTGTCATATCCAATGTATCTTTCTTCGAAGGATGGAGGCCCTGTTCTATCTCCGTTGCCGTAATCTCTCGGCGCATGTATATAATGTTGGTTGGGTTTGGCTGTAATAGTAGAAATTGGACGAGGCTTTTTCTTGCTGTGCATAACGTTCGTGATCGCGTGTCTCCTTCGTCCCTCCCTCATTCCAACCCACAACCCCAACCACTCAGCTTGAAACATGAGTACATCAACCAGACCTCAATTTTGTCGCGGCTTTACCGCTCCATCCTGAACGACATAGTAGACCACCGTACTATCGCCTCCCATCTGCCGATCCACCATAGCCAGAAGCATCCTCTTCCCACCCCACTCCTTCGTCATACGGGCCTGTTTCCGATACTCGTAATACTCCTTTAAGTTGTCTGCCTTGCTGCTCCCGCTACCGCTGTTGCTGTTCTCATTCTCCATGCCCACATTCCCCGCCCGCTCCTCCCCCTCTTCCCCTTCCAGACCCTCCGTATCTTGCCCCTCAGGCAGCGCATCAAACACCCCCGCCAACCTCCGCAGACTCCACGTCTGGCCCTGCACAGTAGGAAGCACAAACATGCGCTCAAGCTCGAGGTCCTCCTCACGGAGCCCGCGCTCGAGGAGGTAGAATTGCTCGTCCGGGTGTGTGTAGAGCCGGTGGGGTGGGATTCCAGAGATGAGGTGGGTCTTCTGGGTCTGGTCAGTTGTGTCTGCTGCTGCTGCGGAGGGACCGGAGTGGAGTTCGTGGATTTGGAGGGAGGTCCAGAGTTGTTGGTGCTGCAGATTGTGAAGGACTTGGAGGGTGAGGGCGGTGGTTTGGGGGTTTGCGCTGAGGGTCTGGTGTTGGGTGGGCTTGTGAGTTGGGGAGGGGTTTGATGAAGGTGATGTTTCTCTTGTGAAGGAGGAGATGAGGGTTGTTAGGGCGGATGGAAGGATTGGTGAGGTCATGGTTTGGGGGTTTTCTCGATCTGATTTGGATTGCACGCAGTGGATGGAGGTCGAATTGTATGGCTTGTGGGAGGTCTATTGGATGATTAGTGTTAATTTCATAATATTGCAATAGAGACGTCTCAACCCATCCTTTACCTACCCGAGATTTTAAGGGTGGGTTGAAAGGGGAAAAGCTCCTAAGTGGAATCGCAGATCATAAAAAAGTTGAAGGAATTCATTCCCAGGGCCTCGGCGGGGCGGAAGAAAAGAGGGCGATCGATCAAATGCGCGCCGAAGTCCCGCGGCGCGTTTTTGGGTTTGGGGGGAAGGAAGCTGCTGAAAAAGAACAGAACACATGGCATCATCTGAAACATCTTTTTTATAAAGTTATCTTATTGATCCCCTTCCACTTTCTTTCCCTTGCTTTTTGAAGTCGCTCTTTTGCATGCGCTTTTGCCCGCTGTGCGTGTTTGAAGTTCCTTTTCATTCACTACCTTGTTGGTCCTATCGACACGATCCTTCCTCGGTTTTCCTGGCGATTGCATAGGTCTACTTACTGTACCTACCTCTAAAGCATTGCGCTTCCGGTTGTCAATGGCACGGCAAAAACAAGCAGCGCCCTTGCAACGGGCTACTTCTTCCGAGATCATGCATGCTCCGCCGAACGATTCGGATGCGCAAGTGCTCAAGCAGCAGAATGGAGCTGCTGGCGCGAATGGACATGTTGCTGCACCGAAGGATGCGGCACAAGATACCCCCGGGTTGATGCAGCTTGCGGTCTGTGTCTTGGGAATCTACGCTTCTTTGTATGTGTCTCTCATGCATCTCACATATCGCGTATTCAACTGACTTCTGCGCTCAAGCCTTTCTTGGGGTGTCCTCCAGGAAGCCATCACCACCGTCTCCTATCCCGTTCAACCTCCGAGCGCTGAATTGCCCGAACCGCCCACGGAGCGCTTCACATACTCGATTGTCCTGAACACGATCCAATCGACCTTTGCAGCCATCACCGGCTTTCTTTACCTCTTCTTCTCCACGCCGTCCGGCCAAAAGGTCCCCTCCATATTCCCTACCCGGAAGATCGTCTTTCCCTTGCTCCTGGTCAGCATCTCTTCTTCGCTCGCATCCCCCTTCGGATACGCTAGTCTCGCCCACATCGACTACCTCACATTCATCCTCGCCAAGTCGTGCAAGCTGCTTCCTGTCATGTTCCTCCACTTGACCATCTTCCGCAAGCGCTACCCGCTTTACAAGTACGGTGTGGTCCTCCTGGTGACACTCGGCGTAGCCACCTTCACTCTGCACCACCCAGGCACGAGCAAGAAGGTGGCCGCCTCCGCGGCCAAGGGACAACCCGGCTCCAGCATGTGGGGCATCTTCCTGCTGTTCATCAACTTGCTTTTGGACGGTCTCACCAACACCACCCAAGACCACGTCTTCACTTCGCCGCAGACTTACACGCGCTTCACGGGCCCGCAGATGATGGTCGCCCAGAACGTGCTCTCGACTCTCCTGACCAGCGGCTATCTGCTGGTGATGCCCCACCTCTCGGCCACGGGGCTTCTGCACAATCTCTTGCCGTTCCCTATTCCCCCGTCCACGGAGACGGAGCTGACAGGCGCGATCGGGTTCCTGTCGCGCCATCCGGAGGCATTGAAGAACGTGCTGGGGTTCGCGGCGTGCGGAGCGATCGGGCAGCTGTTCATCTTTTACACGCTGTCGCGGTTCTCGTCGCTACTGTTGGTGACGGTGACGGTGACCCGCAAGATGCTTACGATGCTGCTGAGCGTGTTCTGGTTCGGACACTCCCTGTCGGCCGGACAGTGGCTGGGGGTGCTGTTGGTCTTTGGAGGCGTTGGCGCCGAGGCTGTCGTGCAGCGACAAGAGAAGAAGGCGAAGGAGAAGGCGCGAGCTGCCGCTGCAGCTGGAAAGAAGGAGTAGTTGTGCTCTGTATGAGTATTTACTCTGCTTGAAAGGACTGATCAATAAAGTTTCCATTCATCTTCTGTACATATGGTTCTATAGAAAATTATCCTCTCCCTAGACTGACCCTTTATTTACCGCTCTTGGCATCAATGTCTTTCAGTCACAAATTCTCCTCATTAATGGTATCTAGTATGTTATCTAGTTCTTCCGACTCCAGCCAATGGATTTGATCACCGCGACGCTTGCGGCGCCTTTGCATAAGTAATTCAAGATACTTGCAATGGAATAGATCTACTTCCTCCCCTCAACCATGATAATATGATACCCAAACCCGGTCTTCACCTCCACCCACTTAGGATTCGCCGTCGTACTGGGCTCCAGGTCATACGCCGCCTTCTCGAACTCCCCATTCAAACTCCCGCGAACTTTCCACCCCAAAGATCCGCCTTTTTCATCAGAGTCAGTACATCAACCACCTTTCGCCGCAACCAACCCACAAGGAGCAAAGAGGAATAGACATACCCTGACGAGCCTTATCCTCCGACATCTCCCTCGCCACCTCATCAAATTTGGCCCCATTGCGGAGCTTCTCCAAAGCTTCTTCCTTCTTGGAGTGTTTCTCGCACTGTTGTGTGTGTTGCCCAGGAGGATTTGAATTAGCTGAGTTTCGCATTTCAAAGAACACGCTGGGAGATAAAAACCCCCCAAAAAAGCGTATATGACACGACTGATCTTTCAACATCTAGAGAACAGGGGAGATAATCTAGAACTACAGATGGGAAAAGCTGAACGTACAAGAATATGCCGCACGTTGATGGAGGTCGCGGGCTTGAGGCCCTTCTTGTCGCCTCCACTGTCTTTGCCCTTTTTGTCACCACTGCCGCCGCTGCTGCCTTTATTTTTACCCATGTTTGGTGATTAGATGGACAGAGTTGTGAGGGATGATTTATAGCAAGGCTAGTTGATTTATCGTACGTGTTGGGTGCCGTGATGTGTATAGCACAGTTGGTGGTTTATCAGATGGGGAAGTTATAAACTTAACTCAGGTGGAGGAGGGTTGGAGGTGGGGGTGCGATGTGCTGTGGTGCCTGAGGCTGCCACTGTAAGAGAAAGTTCCCGCCCCCTCCCATGTCTTGTAGATGCTTGCTTGCTTGAAGTAATCGGGATGAGCTGGTGCTTATACCGTGCACTTGTGAGGGGGGTTTTCCTGCTAGCAGGACACTATTAGACATTCGTTGTTGTATGATAGGGGTTATATAGTTGAGTGACTAGCGAGGCGGTGTCCTCCTAATCCGATCGATACAGCACGCTTTCTGCCATATTTTCCTTGGGCGGCTGTGATTACCGCTTACTATCTTTGGCTCAGTCAGCCAGGTAGAGCTACTGATATACAAGCGCGTACTCATGTCACGTATACTTGA
This sequence comes from Aspergillus saccharolyticus JOP 1030-1, assembly GCF_003184585.1. Taxonomy (NCBI): domain Eukaryota; kingdom Fungi; phylum Ascomycota; class Eurotiomycetes; order Eurotiales; family Aspergillaceae; genus Aspergillus; species Aspergillus saccharolyticus. The sequence continues at coordinate 221,282 of NW_020290638.1, read as the reverse complement.
ACGAAAGCCTTTTCCCGCGGTGAGCAATGCTTGTCTCTCGGAGTAGGTATTACCATGTCTCAAAGTTGAGAGGGTTGATTTATGTCATAGAGACTAGTAGTAAGAGACATGAATTTATCGAAAGCATGGTCCCCCGCATGGCGCACGTTTCCAATGATGTATTATTCTGCACCGTCCTGAACAGATCGCTCGAGCATACAGCTGCGATCCCGCTGAAACTACTGCACAGTACTAGTAGTATCTTTATATGCCCGGGAACTGCTTGGACTTGAAGCTTTTTGAGGCGGCAAATGCTTCCCCCGCGGATAGTATTCAAGCACACTGGCAGTGGATACGGATCGGGGCCCCACCACCGTGGCCGCATACCAATCCGGCGTCTCCTGACTTCATTGACCTTCGAGCTGACCTCTGCTGAGTAGTAGCTTAGGATCGGTGGAAAAGCAAACATCCCTTTGCCCATCCCTGCTCATTCCCCCTCAACAATGTCAACAATAAATCATTGCGACCAGTTGGACTTTGTTTGAGTCAATAACTAGGTAATCACTCAGTAGAGGTCAGTCAGACAGGCTGCTCCTCGTATTGCAGTACATGATACTATGATAGGAGTGCTATCAACTATTGCGGGCCCGCTTTCGACAAGTTCTGGAGCTGTGTTGAACCTTCCCTGCAGCACACTCACAATACTCGAGTCAGAAAGATGTTCCACCTATGTGGCTACCCAGCAACCTAGCCGATCATTCACTTCGACGTCACAAAGGGCGGGGGAGTGCGGGATAAGGGCTATGTCATGATCGGAGCGCAGGATAAATAGCTGTCTTGCTCACTTCAATTTGTTTCCTGCCTATCCAATCTACTCAATATTCAGTGCAAACCACATTGGCTCCTCATTTGCCCCCTTACGAACCAATTACCTTTTCCCATATCAACCATGTCTCTCGACTTTCCCAACGAAAAGACTATCGACCTCAGCCTGTGGGACTATCTGACCGACGTGGACGGCTTGAACGCCGACGCGCCTAATCAGTCGAGATTCAACCTGGCAGTCGAAGGATTCAAGAAAGCTTCGGAGCACTTTGTGTCAGAGCACGGAACGGCAGTGAACGCTTACGAGCAAATGAAAGACCGGGACCTCACCGGGGGAATGAGCTTTGAGCAGTGGGCTCAGCAAAATGTCTGTTTTCACTGTGCTATATATATACCCTATTTCTCCTTCCTTCCTTCCTTCCCTCCCTCCCATAGTATTGTTTGATCCCTCTTTAAATCAAGCACACCCTTTGGATTCCCCCCCTATTAACCGATTAACCAGGCCCCAGCGTTCAGAATTGCCCTCCAGGAATTTCAAGCGACTCGGCACCAAGTCAGGGTGAGTGGAGAGCTGGCATACGGTGCCGAATACTCGAATCGGATTAGTCAAGGCGATGAACGCTCAAAACACACCGCATACGGTAAGGGTCTTTACTATTAGCAATAGCTCTTGGAAGGAGAAGGTACCGTGCGCTGTCTTCGACCCGGTTTTCAGTGCACGGAGGTGCTTCGCAAAGGATGAATTTTCCCTCAGCTAGTAGGAGGATGGTAATGCGAGGAGCATATTCACCATTGGACTTGTTGGGACCCTTGATTGATAGATTGACTCAGTTACTGGAATGATCAAGTATACATGTACATATAATGCTTATTGGAACATGAGCTTGTTACCTTGCTGCGGACTTCACACTCAGTAGGCTCCGGTGATTCGCATAATGAAGCGGGGGATGCTGCTTGCAAGGGCCACAGGCAGCTAGAATCTTGAAATCTTATTGAGTGGCTGCTGCATGAATATCTGATTCGCCTGGACAGGGCTGGGGATGGATAGTAGCGGTAGACAAGCGAGATCCGAGATGATCCTTGTGCTGTATATAGAGACTTAATCAACAGTAGTCTCCCTCAAGCTCTCAAGCATAGTTAATCTTATCGCACCTAGAGTTGTTGTCCAGCAGGGGGGAAGATTGTCAAAGTTCGCTGTCTCCGACAAGCAACTTATCATCTCTGTATCGCGTGTTGATCTATATCATTCTGCCAAGCCGCCATGATTGCCTCGACCATGGTATCCCAGGACATGAATCGGGACCTCTAGCATTGGTAGATCGGAAGATAGTCCAGATAACACCATGTTTCAGCGCAAATCTATCGCAATGAATCTCATTACACCTCGCAATCGACGCCAACGACTAGCTTCTCATGTTTCGCTCGGAGCCCTCCTCTCTTTAGGACGGTTGAAGTTGACTCCAAGTCAGCGCCATTGGCAATCTAGCGCTCGAGGCGGGGAAGTATGCCAGACTGTGCATGCGACCTGAATGAGATGCAATGGCTGCTCTTGTTTCAGGTGAGGGGCCCTCACAAGTATAGACTGACTGCCATACATGAAATAAAATGGAGATTCGACCTGGTCATAGTTTAGAAAGGCCGGTGTCGAGCACGTGACATAGCATAGAGCGTGGGCGGCGCAGCTCTCGAGTTGTGTACTGTACCAGGACCTCCTAGCATGAAGATTCTATTGAACTTCCCTCTTATTGCTACTACTAAACGCTGAGATTATCTCCCTCGTATCAAGTTGGATCTTTCGTAATGACGCAAAGAGGAAGTAAATTGAGTTCAGTCAGTCGGACTAGTACCAACAGCTTGAAGCGTTCTTCGACACCTGTCAAGCCTCCGAAGCTAAGTAAACACAACACCCGGAATATATCTGCCAGGTCCACCACAATGGTATTTTTGGGGTTTGATCGCTGCCTACCATAGTTGTAGCGCACCCTACCAGTCAAAGCTCAATTTAGCAGCAGCTGCAGCCGCCGCCGCTGCCGCTGCCGCCGCCTAAAGGCCATTTTAACTTCTTCAGACCGCTCTAAACTCGTGACTATTTATATAAATCATGATGTCACCACCCTCTCGACAACCAGTCAGTCACTTCCAATTATGAGCGAGATGTCGACAGCCTTTTCCCTACTATCACATCACCTGACCGGGGAGTTGCATATTATCTCTGAGACACAAGGGAGGGCACCTGCGGCACTCCGATTCCCCGTGAACTGAGACAGACAGACAGACAACCCCAAGCTGCAGCCTACGCGGAGTACAAGATCCGAATTCCAAGACCGCCCCAATCAGCATCCCCGTTATACCGGTACATACATACTACCTACTAACTGTACTAACTGCAACGGCCAGGCTAAAAGTAGCAACAAGGGAGAGTAGCCTAGCCAGTCGAGTCACCATCGTCTACGTCAGCACGCTTATCAACGAATCCACTGGTAGAACGGCCACCTAAGGGCGATCGGACTCGTCGGATACATCCAATCCATACAACCATAGCTAGGCACCGCAGCTTCGTACTCGTACTCGTACATCAGATCTCTCTCATGCAGTGACCAGCGTGGTCGACAAATTGTCGAGTCCTTTTGAAAGACTGAGGGGAAGCGGTGCGTGACTACTCTCGACCTTGAAACAGATGGAGAAGCTCGAACGGGCCCGCATTCAGCAATTGCCGTCGGATGCATTCTACATTGCGGATTTTATCTCGGCGGAGGAGGAAGCCCTGCTGCTCAAGAAGGTTCGTTCCTGAATTTAGTTTTACTTTTTTCATCCGTACCATACGGTATCCAGTTGTGATTTACGGGATTTGTGCTCTAGATCATCAACGCCCCGCTACCGCGCTGGATGCATCTTGCGCACCGTCGACTTCAGACATGGCCGTCTGCGTTGACAAAGACCGATACGCTCATTGCCTCTCCGCTTCCCTCCTGGCTCGTCTCGCCCATCGCGACCCCTCGGTTCGATGACCTAAGCATTTTTCGAAACGCGCCGCACGGCGCCCCGAATCATGTCCTCGTGAACGAGTATCGTCCAGGACAGGGCATTATGCCCCATGAAGACGGCGCAGCATATTACCCGCTCGTGGCTACGGTGAGCCTTGGCGCACCGATTGTGCTGGATCTGTATGACAAGCCCACGATCGATACCAATGACAGCCTGGGCCACCAACCGAGGTATCGCATCTTGCAGGAACGACGTAGTTTGCTGGTTACCACGAACAAGATATACACGGATTTCCTGCATGGGATCGCCGAGACAAACAGGGACGAGCATCTCAATGACAGTACCATCTGCAACTGGGACTTGCTGGGGGAGCCTGAACGGTACGACTGTGGCTGGTCACAAAGGGAAACCAGGATAAGTCTGACTTATCGTGACGTGCTCAAAATTGCGAGGCTGGGAAGCACAATGAAATTTCTGAGTACACAATAGCTCGCGCTCGAGACGACCTCGTGGTTCATGCCTAGATTTAGTAAATCCCTGGAATCATATTCCACTTTCCTCGCATTGAATCCTGGCCAAACTTTTGCATATACCATCGTCGGGTGTTGGCCGCTGTCAGGCCAAGATTGAGGGCGACGAACACCAGAGCGGCCACGATTGTCTTGTTGACTAGCTCCCCCTGCGGAGCGGCCAGGAAGGCCAGGGCCAAGTAGACGACACACTCTGCTGTATAGTGCGGGCATACAAGACTATGAAACAGGGGGTGAGTCGGTAGAGTATACTTCTTCAAGGAGAAGAGATAATGATGACCGTCATGTTGGAGACCTGATGCGAGCAGGAAGATCGGGAGGAAGACAAATGTGCGGAGTGAAGGGGCTATGGTGACCTTCACATCATCGAGGACAATTGGACGGGCCAAGAGGGTTCCTGTGGCATGATCAATAAGATATCCTTCGGTGTTGCGCCATGCGTGGGGTGTTGTACCTGCTCCTTCAGCCCAGACCGCAACCGACATTCCCAGGTAGAAAGCAAGGCCGACGAGCCAGTGGATGAACCACATTCGAGACGCCGATGGCCTGGAAAACACGAAGCACTCATACAATCGCCTTACCCCCTGGAGAAGCATGCACGTCCAACACAGCAAAATCTGGTGGATTGTCATCGACCGCTGCAAATGCTCTGGGCTGACCCTCGTTGCAAAGGCCTGGAACGCCGCGCCCCGGAAAAAGAGCTGCACGCTCCAGAAGACCGAGGCTGCCACGGAAGCAACATAGAAATGCGTAAAGTAGCTGTGAGGGACTCTCAAGGAGGCAAGGCAGTCGAAGATGCGTGTAGTTAGGCCTGACGAAGGTGAGGAAGAGGGAGTCGTCGACCCTGGAGAAGAGGGGGGCTTGGAGTCGGTCGAGGTTGCACGAGCGCCATACACAACGAAGCGCGAGTGCAACGAGTCCGGCAACAAGCTGACCGACAGGATCTAAAGTTTTCAATTTAGTTCATTCCCCAAGGGACTCTGTCCAGGCGTGCAGCATCGTCTCCGAATGTTGTCTGCCTCGGCTTGTCGGATGCTTCGGCTGGTCATACCGTACAAGATGCCAGGATAAAGAAGGCCCGAAGGGCATCGATGGCATCCATATGTGTGGAGGCAAGCGCCGTATCCACCAGACCAGCGATTAGGCCCATTGCGAGCAATTTTACTCGAACTTGTACCTGAGGTGAGTGTCCGCCACCGACGCGGAACAAGAAAGGATGAGTGTTGCGGTGGGTGGGGGGGGAAGAAGTTCGGCCGGCAGGAAGATGAACAAGAATAAACAGGGTTCGAGTCCAGTCTAGAGTCGATCCAGCGGGTGGTTTTGTTTTGGTCTTGGTTTTGGCCCTTAGGAGTGTACGAGGAAAACGGGATTGCATGGGGAAGAAATCGGGGAGGTGGAGGGAGGCTCTGGTATTGTTTTACAAGTGTTACCAGACTGGTATTATTCGAATGTTCCTATCAGGGATGATGCGACACGTTCGAAAGCTCGAGTGTGGAGAACCAAAATACCGAAACTCCACAGCTAAGGGATGAGCGAGAGGAAGACTCGTTTCTCATAGAAAAGGACGTTTGGCGGTTTGGCGTTTGATGATCGCTGAGGATCTCGTGACGCAGCGTACAGAGAGGGAGGAGAGCAAGGCAGCAAGTGCTGAAGAAAGCGAGTACCGAGGTTGAAATAAGTCGTCTGTTACAGAACACGGAGGAAAGATAAAGTAGGGGGAGAGTCAACAACAACATCACTCGTACTGACTACGGTGTGTATAAGTTAACCTCAATCGAAAAGGGTCCTTCTTGCTCTTTTGATCAGTCTTCCGGATCGTCAGATGCCGGCTGTTGACGGAGGGGTAGAAGCTCCCCTCCCTCCCCTCTTCTTTCTTTGATGTTTTTGAGGGACTCTCACAACCTCCCTCCTCTTTCTCCGTTCTCACACTTTTGAACTGTATCCTGTACAAGCAAAGCCTCATTCCGTGATGGATTTCAGATCAATTAACTGTCTCTGCAATACTCGAATGGAAGAGAAAGAGAAAAAAAGGGCCTACTGTGTAAGGCCGATGAGCTGATGAGTTGAGATTGAGCGGGGCGATAAGCCGGGAGCAAAGAAAGACAATGACTGGTCTTGCCCAGGAGGAGCAGATCGCTGAAGGACGAAACCTTTCTAACCCGCATGCGGCAATCTGCGGACGATTCACTGTCAACCATTGGAGGAGCCAAGGGGGGCAAGCAGATGGTTGGCCTGATAGCCTACGCCAGCTTCCAGGGAACTGCCACAATCCGTCATTCCCACCCTCCCTCTGTTCCAGGGCTTGCCCGAGTTTCAGTCGCTGCAACGCCGACCCTCCCAAAAGGCTAAAAAAAAAAAAAGGAGAAAAAAAAAAAAAAAAAAAAAAATAGAAA